>NW_010510932.1:0-26514 GCF_000687285.1 Phaethon lepturus
CCAGGCTGTTTGTTTACTAGTGTTAGCATATATGTTTAATGAACTTTTAGATCTCTTATAACACTCTTCAGTTCAAGATAAAAGTAGATTTGTTTCTTGCTGCAAAGTATATGGTAAGAATAAATAATTTTGTTTAAAACAATTTCCTTATAGAAACTGTTAGGGCTTGGAAATAATTCAGTCAGACTTCATATACGCTTTCTATTTTATAGCAGAGCGTTATTATCTGAGACTAAGACAGATGCAGTAGATAATGCTGCAATATTCAAACAAGTACTCAGTAGCTGAAATCAAGCATCAAGCAATGCTACCACTGTATAAAAAAGGAAGGAAATCTAAAAGAATTGTAAACAAAACTAAATGCTTTCTTGGTAAGAGAACTACCTTGCTTTTTCTCTATACAATTGAGCTAAACCACATTCAACAAGTGAACTCTCTTAGCATTTAAAGAGAGAGCAGATGACAAAGTATAAATTGGTTGATTAATTTCAATTAGTGAATGGTCACCAGGTGTCCTGAGCCACTTAAGAAGGGAAGAGTAGGTTAGCATACTATTTATTCTGTAAGTTCAAAAAGAGATGGTTCAAGTTTCTGTTCACTGCTTGTGAAAATTCAAAGGGGTTTTGGTGTTGTTTTTTTTTTTTATTGTAGTAGAAACTCTGCTTTCTGTTTGAGCTACAGTATGGGAGGAAGGCTTAGCCTTTGTGAGGTGAGTAAACTGCAGCCAGGATCCAAAAAACAAGGAGAAGTTTCCTCCCAATGATATATGATAAAGGAGTAATACAGGCTTGCCCTGGGACTTAACTTCTTATTTGGTGTAGAATGTGGTATATCTGGCACTTATGTGGTAGGTGAGTGGTGGCTGAGATCCTGGAGAAGAAATGAGGAATTTCAGGAGTAAAAAAGGCTTTCTTGAAGGTGGCAGTACTTAAGAAATATGTGATAGAGTGGCCTTTGTTTTATAAATATGTCTTCTAATATTGAATTGATTTTGACTGGTGGTCTGCTAGGCTATGAACTTTTTTTCTCCTTGTTTGAGTGTTTCTTGGGTGAGGAAAAAAAATCCATCTTTCTTGGCGGGAAATGTTTTTGTTGTGGAGGAAAAAGTCTGAAGTCAATGGTTGTAAACTTCAAACTGCTGTTGTAGCTGTAAGACAATGCAAGCAAGTTCTATGGGTATGTGTTTTTAGTTGTATGTTTGCATGAAGAGCTAAATTTGCCCCATTTTTTTAATCACAAATTTAACTGCAGTTCATGTTGTGAGATTCACTGTTACAAACTGATATACTGTCTTTATTTAACAACAAACTTCAACCATTCTTGTTACACATTCTTATAACACATTCTTATTTACTGCAAGCTCATTTTCCCTTTGCTGTTCTTCAAGAAATTAATTTCATTCATCTTTCAACTCTAGGTGAATCCAAGTTCTAGAATATCTGTCTCTAATTCACCAAACACAACAGTTTGTCCAAGACTTACTACTTGAGCTTTGCTTTTCAAAGCTTTACAAGTTGTGGATTCATTCCTTCCAAACACCATTTTGTTGTATTATTAGTTCTCATGTCACACGCCACAAGAATGTATTCAAGGGCACGTTGCATGTTGAAGCTCTTGCAAAAATTCATGCATTGATGATTTGTGTGATTTGTCGATCACTTTAAGTAAACACATCAATGTTTGTTGTAAATAAATCATCCTAAAATTAGCAATTACTCCTTGGTCTAGCAGTTGCAAAAGTGAGGTAGTATTCATCAAAAACACAAGTAGAACATTTGCATGCAAATCACAAAGATGAGATAGATGCTTCGGTACATTAACTAGAATCAGCAAGGCTTTAAATACTTGGCTATTCACATACGCCACTGCCTAGTATTGTAGCTAAAGCAGTCTTTTGTGACTTGGAAATTAAGCCAGGCCTTTGTATTCAATTGCTAGTGAACAGCCAAGTGTGTAAGCTTAAGCCTCTGCCTACCCTTCAGTTTTATAAATGGTAAACTAGTGCAGGACTGTACTCAAAGTTACCAGTAGCATTGCCGCCCAATAGTCAAGGCTGTAAAGACCATCCAGCTTTAGTTTTGAAGTTTAAGTTTCTCAGTGACAAAGGTTCTTCATGGTACATGCATCCAAAAATCCTGTCTCATTCATATGGAGTATCTGTTGTCATCTGTAGCCTTTAACCCTGTCTTTCAAATAATCAGCAAAAGCAGATGGAGCCTTGTGACTGGCACTTTTTGACTGCTGTGTAAAAGCTGCTATGAAAAGACAGTCTCTCCTAAAGTTTCTCTAATCGTCCTTTACTGACTTGAAAATCCTCGATTGTTGTTACCAGTAACATTGCCGCCCAACAGTCAAGGCTGTAAAGACCATCCAGCTTTTGTTTTGAAGTTTGTTTCTCAGTGACAAAGGTTCTTCATGGTACATGCATCCAAAAATCCTGTCTCATTCATATGGAGTATCTGTTGTCATCTGTAGCCTTTAACCCTGTCTTTCAAATAATCAGCAAAAGCAGATGGAGCCTTGTGACTGGCACTTTTTGACTGCTGTGTAAAAGCTGCTATGAAAAGACAGTCTCTCCTAAAGTTTCTCTAATCGTCCTTTACTGACTTGAAAATCCTCGATTGTTGAAGAGCTACTATATTGTTAATGTAGTTAAGACTAAACTTTCAATGCTTCTGCCAAATCAAAGTAGAACTTGACAGCACAAAGTTCTACCTTTCATCTGCTGGTCATGGCAAAGACTTTTGTTGCGTTAACATCAAAAGGCTCCTCATGGTTTGTTACCTTCATGGATAATTCATTATGTTTTGTACTGAAATTTTTCTCCAGGGGTTCAGTGCTTGCTGTATTGATTTTATGCTAGATCTGGTCACCTTATGACAAATGGCAGGAGCTGATGATGTTTCAATGTTCACAGGACTCTTCAGCATTTCCAGCTTTGTTTCTAATAATGGTTGTGGCTTTTGTTAGTAGTATCTGTTGGGGTTGACACACACTTCTCTTTTCATCTGTTTTTAGGATGTGCTTTACACTGAAATACTGCAAAGCAATGACTATCTTCTAGAATACATACTGTCAACTTGAACACCAAGTGTTTTTTGTATTGTATCTTCAGTACTGTTCACATTCTACCTGATGTGCATGTCCACTGACACATTATTGTGATGCTTTACTTTTTTACTCTTTCTTTTTTTGGAATATTTTTTCCCTAAACAGCTCATGTGTGAATCCTTGTCAATACTTGCTGTTTTTTGTGTGTGTGTTAAAAAAATTGCTCAGGTGGTAAATCATCAACAGGAACTGGGCTGATTTTGAACAGGGCTTACGTACTTAAGCAGCTCTAGGCCTAGTTGGTTTAGCCCAGAAGTCAAGTGGAATGAACATAGTCATCTACACTGCTGCAGCTGAATCCACACTGACACAGTGCTGTGGTAGCAATCACTGCCTTGGGGAAAGGTCATTTGGAGAGTGCAGGAAGACACTTGAAATTTAAAAATTACTTATGTTTGCCAACTCTGTGGTAACAAAATGCTGTGAGAGGTAAATTGAACACTGAAGATTGTTCAGGGCGGGTGAGAGTGGAAAAGGAGCTGGCAGTTGTTATCTATGACTTAATCTATGGTTTACCTAGCAGTGTTGATCTGGTTTCATGTCCTGAGCTGTGAGCGACGATGCTGAAGGGATTCCTTTCTTCTTTCTCTGTTACCATAACTGGAGGGCTACAACTGGAGTTGCGTTTCCATATTTGTGCTACTTCCTGTCAACATTCATGGATATTGGATGTATACTCTCTATTATTCTTTAAATTTCTATCTAGTGCTCAAGGTTACATTCTTTTAGGGACCAGTAACATTCTTTTGTGGTTTTGCTTATACTGTGATGGGGGGTGTGGTATGGGGTGGAGAGATGATGGCTTCTACTGCTGTCCTGGCTTTACTTTTTTGTCCATATTGCAGCATTATCACACAGAAGTATACATAGAGTGCAAAATTCAGCTTCATAAAACTTACCTGGTTGGCTACAGAGGTTAGAGGCTTATTTCCTAAGTTCCCAAATATATTTTAAGCATGTCTGAAAGTGCTCACTCCTTCATGCAACAGATGGTTGCAGTACTGGAGTCACTTCAGTGTATACAAGTTAAGAATACATTACCTGAAGACCCAGACTTGACAGATCTGATGAGAGCTTAACCATAGCAACATTTGTGCACAAATGAGTAGAAAAAGAAAGAATTCCTGGAGAAAAATAGCATAATGTCCAACCTAGTGACATGCAAGTCCTTTTGTTGCTCTGGCTTTTAACAGTCATCTGCTTCTGTTTCCTATCCTCAAATAAAGATGATTGTGATAGTCTTAGTGTGAGTCATGTTGTAAAGGGAATAAATGCATGACACAAAATGAGTAAATCCATCTGGGGCACTAAGATACTGTTGTGTGGGAACTGGGGATTAGAGATTTGAATCTTAAGAACAGTTGAGATTTTCTCTATCTGCAGTCACATATTACAGTTAAGTGAGAAAATGCAGGATTAGCTAACATGGTACCTTTTAAGGACAACACTACAGTTTTCTACTGAAAATATGTTCTTCGACCTCCCTTATTCAAGGAATTCCACCCCCCGGCTATGAATAAGGAAGAATCAATCTTTTCTAATAAAATGTTTAATATAAGTAATTTTAATAGGACACATCTAAGTCTTGCACACTTGATCTTTGTGTCAAATTTTGGAAAACAGCATGAGGACTGTCAGTGAGATATATATTAATAGTTGTACTTTTTCACCTCGCTGTGAGTACTATTTTGTTTATGACTGTATAAACACTTCAGCCAGTGTTTGTGTGATGTCTGCTGATCCTGTTACTTAATAGCGATCACAGTAAAAAGGAAAGCTTACAGTGTTCTGAAATTCACATTATGCTTGTAATAGGATATCCATGTGCATGGCTCTTGCTGACTGGGGCTTTTGTGTTAACAGAAATGTGACTAAAAAGGTCCTGATCTGGCAGGAACAATAGGGGATGAGGCCAGACACAATCTTACAAAACTTAATTCTTCAGGAGGGCTCCAGATATGTAAAAACTTTAAAATCAGTACTGCTAGTATGTTTGAGGTGTTATTAGAATGTGTGTTTTTAACAATTGATGAGATAATTGTTAGGTGTCAGGCCAGCTGGTGTATAAACTTTGCTATGCCAGCAGGCTTAAATTCTGGCAGGAGACCCTGCTGTGGGGTGGTTTGTTTTTTGTTTGTTTTTTCCTGAGGTCCTACAGACTGTTTGAGTGTTGGGAGGTGGTAGGGAGCATCTGATGAGGTAGCCACAGCTTCTTTTCTGATTCATTCAGAACAGCTAGCAAAAGTTGCTTAGGAGGAAGTAGGATGGGAAAGGGTAACTTCTCAGAGGACTGGATGATGCTAGGCAGTTAAATAGGGAAAGGGAAGGAAGTTAATTGTAACGAGAAAGTGCAGTATAGCTGTCTCGTAGCTACAAAAACCCCACTGCTTTGAAAGTATAAAGATGGGAGCTTACCAAAGTTCATGAAAGTTAATAGAAGGTGGTGGGGGAGGAGGGTTGTGATGTGTTGTATGTGTAGCTTGTGTGGGTTTATTTTGTTTGTTTTAAACTTCACTTAGCTTTTCAAGAAACCCAGAAGTATTTTACAACTTTGAAACAAATAGGAATAGGTATAGGTGGAAATAGATTATCTGACTTCACATAAACATACAGGTTCCAGACTTTCAGCTGTGAATCTGGACAATTGGCATAGTAAAGGATAACAAGCTCTATGCAGAGAAGCCTATTTTACCCCAAGTAACCTTCTGGATAGCAACCATACCAGAGTGAGAAAAAGTGGGAGGACAGTAAGTAACTAGCAGTGTACCCCAAGGGGTAAATACTAGGTCTGGTCCTGTTCAGTGTCTTCATTAATGATCTTGATGGGGCAGAGTATACCCTCAACTAGAATTAGCAGTCTTAGCCAGAGTTATAACTAGATCAATGAAAATGTTCTGATTCTGACTCACCCAACCTATTTTGATTGCTTCATAAATAAAGATTTCATTCTGCAGACAACTTCATTCTGAATAAAATGAAACTTAGTGTTGCCTGTCTCCAAAACTGAAAATGGAAATCCTTAGTTTCTAATTTTTAGAATTAAGAAACCCTACAATAGGGCCTAATAGCTGTTGGACTCATAATAGCTTGATAGACCATTTTAGAAGTACTGATGGCACTTAAATAATCCTACTTCAAAGTAAACTGCTTTCATAATAGCATGCTTAATTCCAATTAACTAAATTGAAAGAGGCACAGGATTCTTAGGGGCAAACCAGATTTAATGTAACTTTGTGTCATAGGACTGCTGTTTTATATCCATTCATGATGTTTTGGCAATATATTATGGGCTTACATAATTATAATCTTTCTTGACACTGTTTTTACAAACACTTTTTTCAAAACATTGTTTTCTATCTAAAGAAAAGAAGCAGTGTCTGATCATTATTCTTAAAGCAGATGGTGTTCTACACTAGCTAAGCTTACCTGGAATTTGTACAAAAATTGAACTTAAATTATATTGCATAAGTAAATATTGGCAGAAATACTCTTCTGATACTGATTTCAGTATAGTTCGGATATATAGGTTATGACTTGATTTTCAAAGTTTTTAAGAAGTTGTGTGAAATCCTCTGAAATACGCAGACCTCACACAAAGAATAAAGGGGCTTTTGTGAACTAAATTCTGCAAGTTTATTGCTGATAGAGGAAGGATGGGTTTACAAATTTCTAACAAGTCTTTGGATGAACTTTATGACTTTTTCTATGTGCAAATCCTTAGGAAACTGATGTTAAGCCCACTGAAATATTAATTTTCATGGTTTTGCCTCATTTGACATACATTCAGCAACATACCCTGTACTTGAATCAATCCTGATGAGTTCAGCTGTAATCAGATCTGACAAGGTATTGTATGCCTGTGTCTGGTTTATATTCCCGTTTGTCACTCGTATGCCTCTTCCCCACAGAAAATGCGTGCAAACCTCTAGGGGTCTTCACACTTTCCGTAGCTTTTTTTCTTTTCTCTCCTCCTTGGTTTTGCAACTGTTTAATCTATGTTAATTTTATGAAATCTTCTTGGATTGAATTGTTCTAATAAACAATACAGATTTGGACATTTTCTTGTGTACCGACGCTTGCGTGTCAGTCCTCATCAAAGATAGCCACATTCTGTAGAGCTGGAAAAAAATGGAACATCTCTTGTGCTTCTGAGAACTTAATGTACAAGAGGCTCTATCTTAAACTCAGGAGATCTTGGGGTGTTAGCCATTTTAAATCCAACTGGAATGGAACTAGAAAGGCAACTGAATATGGACAATGTAGTAGAAAGGATGACTTTTAAATTGCTGATGCAAAGGGGAAAGGAGTCCTCCCTGTTCCATATAGAGCTTACAAGAAATACATAAAATGAATTCCAAGATAATGTTCACACTTTACTGTTCTCAGCAAACTGTTACATTGCAAGCATTTTTAATGACGTCTTCATGTACTTATTAAGAGGTATGTCTTTCTGTGAAGCTTAGCTGAAATACTAAAAGAAACATTTTCACTGAAGGTACTTCAGGTTGACATTTTTTAATTACAGAAAACATTGAATTATAAAAGCTGTAACTTCTTGCTTGGTGAGACAGGCGTGAGAGGATGAGGCAGTGCATATAGAACTTCAGGTCAAATTTGTGGAGGTGGATTCACTTAGTAGAATGGTCAGGGCATTGCTTTAGAGATATCTACAGTGTGTGCTATGAAGGTGTGCACTTACTATAAGAAAGCGTCAAAATAATGTTTTGAGGACCAGAAACTTTGGACATTCCTTGCCTAGCACTTCAGGTTGGTGCTTAGGTTTAAAACGGGGGTGGTAGGGGAAATATTCATCACTGTCCTCAATCTTAGTTAATATAAAAGCAAAAACATGTTAACTGTTTTCTGCTATCAAAACTCTATCTCCCACATTACATTCAAATACTGGCCATCATTGTAAGGTCTCTAAAACACTAAAAATAACCACCAGCCCACTTTGCAGGTTGCTGAAAGTTACTGCATTATGATATAGGTGTTTTCATTACGTTTTTTCTAGACATGCTCTTGGAGCTGATTCTATCTAATCAATCACTCTTCCTCAGGCCCTCTGGAGGGGGGGAAAAAATGTCATGTTAATTTTGGAGGAAAAAAAATACTGCTTTTTCTAGAGTAGAAATTTGTGAACTAACAGACTGATTTAGAGTCGCTGATACATTTTGTTTCCACTTTAATACATCCAGATTAGTCTGAAGATAGAATAGAGGTTAGTTTGAAGCTAATCTGTCTCCTGAGCTATAGTGATGTCTTCAGAATTGTAATTAGAATTCCTAGTGATTCCTTTTTTGGGCTGGGGTGTCCAACGAGAGATCCCAGTTTTGTCTAGATCTAGTCTGCATTTCCTTAACTGACCACAGAGTTGTTTATAGCTGTGTGGTTGCCAGTGCCAAGCATGTGTCTTGTTCCTCATCATCCCATGCCTGTACAAGAGGTATACCTACACCTCACCCTGTCTCCACTTGTCAAGGCCTCTGCTGTCGTACCAGGCCTCTTTTCTCTACACTGCATTGTTATGTTAGTTGTAGAATGAGAGAATTGTAAAGAATAAATGTTTGTTACTACTATCTATATAAAGCTGTGATTGTACTATATAAAGACAAACAGAAGCAACACATGAGCAGTAGACACCTGATTAATTAAAAAAAAAAAGCTAAGCCAAGGGAAAGAATGCTTCAGGCAGGTCAAGAAAAGGTCAATCGTAGCAATCCTGACAAAGCTCAGTTCTGAGGCGCTGCAAACTGAGTATGCAAGCTGTGGCCAGTTGCTGGCAATGGCGATACTGCATTACAGGGCTACCCAATTGCAAGATCTAACAGCTGGATTATCACCTTCATTATGCTGCAGAAACATGTAGTTGAGAAGTTGGAGTCTTCCCAGTGACAAAAAAAACCCTAAATGGTGGAGCGTCTCTGGCACAGCTGTTCAAGCTGCAGGCATGGCCTCCTTTGTGTATTCCTGCACTGGTCAAAAGTCAAGGTACCAACCAGAGCACCTAATCATCGTAAGCATGTTTCTCTTTCTCAAGCTTACCTAGTAAATAGCTGGGCAGCTTTAATTTTTCTCAGTCCTCAGCTTAAGTCTAAAGTGTAAATGGTAACCATGGTAAGGTGCACGAGCACAGATGGATCAGACCTGTCTTTAGGAAACATGGACACCAGACTGGCTCTGACTTAGCGCTCACTGGATTCACTGCATCTGCATTGTTTTAGCTGGGTGTTAAATACAAGTTTGTACTGGTTTTGGTGGTTTTCTTTATGTAAAAGGACTTTTATAGCGAAACTTGCTGTTATTTGGCCAAATCTTCATTATCTTTCAAAGCAGGAAGTGAACAGAACCCCACCAGTCCATACAGTGAGGCTTACACCAGTGTGCAAACTCCTCATTGTTTTAGAAGTTTATATTAGTTGAGAGAAGGGAATGAGAATCTTCAGTTCTTTTTAATAAGTAGAAATGTCACAGCCACAACTTCATGGCAAAATGCCCTTTATTGCAGATAGAGGCCTATCAATCTTTATCATACTGAGCTATTTGGATAAACGGCTAGGTCACTAAAAATGGGGCCTATGTTGGGTTTATTTTTAATTTTTTTTGCCCTCTAATTTCATATAAAAAGCTCAAAACCACCTTGCTGCTAAAGAAGTCTTCCAAATATATATTGCCATCATCTCAATCATTCTTCTGTGAAATATATGGTGATAACAATCTTAGAACAATACATTCATTAGCACAAAATGTATTAAAAGGATTCTAATTGCAGTTACAGAGATTAGACTTCATGCATGTTTAATTCAAAATGTAAGGATTTAAAAATGCTAATTAGAGATTAGTGAATACACATGCAGTAATATCTTAGCTAATCTAAGAAATCTATTCAAATCAGATAAATGTACAAGGGAAAAAGGAATAAACACAAGCAAAAAACCCTATTCTTTGCCACAAAATGAGTTAGCAATCCAGAAAGGTTCATTTCAAACTTCATTAGATGGCTATAATACTATTGGATTACTTGAAGTGATATTTGTACTTTACAGGGCTTCTTAGTAGCCATATATAACTTTTCTATATTTACAGAAAATGATTTTACATGTAAATATTCTTGAAGTGTACAGGGGAGTTAATGGCTAGTAACTTATTTCACTCAAGCGTTCTGCATATAAACATACTTTATAACAGTTTGTTAGCTAAAAACTCCTTATATGCAGCTTTTTTTTTTTTTAAAAGACTTCTCTTAGGGAAGAGCCTCTACTGGTGAAAATAGCACTCATGTAGGGGTACTCTCTGTGAATTTAGATAGCCATAAGAAAATGGCTTAAGTATTCTGTACTTCCTCCTTAGAAAATGAGTGGAAAAAATTGTTTATGCGTTTGCTGTATCCAGTAACTTCGTTTGAAACCTGCTAGGTGTATTTGTGCTTTTGTTCATCCTTGTTTCTTTGAAACAACAGGAACTTTGCTATTGCCTGCAGCGCAAGCAGAGTCAGTCCCTTAAGACACACAACTTAACTTTGATGCAAACACAACAAACATTAAGAGCTGTCCAGGTGAGTGTATCTAAATATTACAATATCTAATATAGCCAGAACTCTTAAGTGTGGAAGTTTCTACTTCTGTCTCTTCCTTTGTGGTGAACCTGGGGTTTTTTGAGTAGACAGCTGGCTGTTCTCACATGCCTTCCTCCCACATGCATAGTAACCCAGTCCAAAGCAATTTTTCTTGCCATTCAGTTCCTGGATACTTACACTATGGATTTTGTTGCACATATTGGAAATTGTACATTCTAGGGTGATTCAGAAGGCCATGCTGTATTATGAAAAACACTAATATGAAGACATATAGCATTATTTTAGCTGGCTCTTACCTGTACCATGACCAAATTTTATCTGCTTGTTAAGCTTGCTTAAAGGCAATCTTCTGCAACTACAGGTTAGTCTAAATATAAGTCAATTGATGTTAATGTGTTCAGAAAGCACCCTAAACAGATTTAATGCTACCCTTAATCTTAGATCAGAATTGGCTAAAGACAGTTTCAAGCCTAACTGCACAAAGGAAAATAGAACACTTCTTAAACTTTTAGGGCTTAAGGTTAACTTGAGTCAATGTCTTACCCTTCATGAACAGGCTATCATGACATTGTATCAGATGGTTCTTATGAGGTAGCAGGACTATTTTTTTTATAGGTGTTCACTATGATATTTGGTATTGCTTACCAGGGTTAATCTGGGCTGATTCTGTTGGATCTCACACTGTGGGTGCAGACTCCAAGATGGAACCCTGGGTACTTGCAGTCTTTGTTCTGCTAACCTCTACCCTTGCTCATTCAATTCTGCTCCCAGGGGAGGGAGAAAAAAAATAAAAATCTGTTAGCATCTCCTACATAATTCATATTCTGAGCTTAGACTCTGTTTTTAGAATTTCAGATGCCTGGGGTGGGGGAGATGTGTGGAATCCTACTCTGTATGACAGCCAAGCAGTCACTAAAACAAAACCTTTTTTTTTTTTTCTTCTGCAGTGTCACACTGAAGGATTAAAGTATTATAACTGCTTGTAGTCCAGCATTGTATTGTCGTCATAATTTGTATAGCTCTGTTAAAATAAGGGTTATTATACAAGCACAGTATATGCTATGTAAAGAACTATCAGTGTTTTAAATAGTCATAATAGTATTTTGAAAATACTTTTTTTAATGCAAGTTCAAGGCAGTTTTAATTAGAGTTCAAATGTAGAATACAAGTAATGTTCGAAACAGTTGGTAGTTGACTGTGATTCATTTTCACAGTAGTTTTTTCTCAACAGGAAGGAGCCTGGGATTTATGCTGTGTAATATCTGTTGGGAATACTGATATATGATTAGCATAATCATTCACTCAGTTACCATTGTTCCATACAAGTTCAGTAGAAAATGCTCCTTAATGCCAGCTGAGTGAATAGAATACTTTGTTAAGAACATATGCAGGATAACAAAAGGTCAGACTGAGTGTTTCATCCTTCAACTATTTTAAAATTTAAATGTTGTCCTTGATCTGTCCATCCATAGGTCAACCTTGAATTTCCTCATGCTCTCTCACTGTGTGTACCTCGTGTAAGAAATACGGGGAAGTGAGCTGTTGCAATGTAAAATAATGTTCTCATTCACCAGTGGTTCTGTGTCTGATAGAAACACCTAGCAGAAAGAGCCTAATCCCATTACTCAGGGTAATGCTTCTTTCAGAACATTCTAACAGTATTTCTGATGGAACTTTCATGTGACCACTTGTCTACATTTTAAAAAGAACTCACTTGGATCACTTGCTAACTAGTGATTACTCCCAAATATAGGCTTGAGCTTGCTCAGAAGGTGATCTGTCTCCTTTTTGAACTTCCCTGTTGTCTCGGGTGACAACTGTTATAACTACTTCACAATAAAAGGATATGAGTGCAAATGCTTTTGTGTTTTTCCTGCTTTGGAAGAAAAATTAAAAATTGAAACACGTTTTTAAAGGTTACAGTCATCTTTCTTGTTCTTTGCAAGATTGGCATTTCATTAAAAGTGGAGATGGCTTTGAACTCGGGATCCCAGCAGCTGGGAATCTGTTGCGGTAACAGCGTAAAAATCTGGGCTGGAGGTGGTCAGAAGAAAATGGCAGTAGTCTACTGCCTTTGTCTCCCTCAGATTTTACAGGTATACCATGTATGCTTCTGTCTGTACCCACACAGCTTAATGCTTTGTCCTGACTTTCTGCAGCGAAGGTGTTGAACGGTTGCTCTTTGTCTTTTCTGGCTTTGATGGACTTGAACGTGTGGTTCTGTGGCCCCTAGGCAGTGGTGGACACTGATGGCTCTTCCCTTCAGAGAGTGGGAGCGTTGTATATAAGAAAATGACTGGAAAAGCCCTTTTAAAGTTCAATGCAGTAGTTAAATAACAGAGTTTACAGGAAGTTTTTCTTTTTCCCCATAGCTAAAGCAGTCACTAGAGTGTGACAGAACTTACCCAGGTGCTGTTGTCTCCCTGGGACCCTAAACAGAAGGCTGCGTGTGTGAGAGCTTTCTCAGGGGATAGAAGTGCAGTTCTTTAAGGTTTGGGTTCTTTTTTTAAATTTTGTTGTTATTTTGTACATTTGTATTAAGAATATACATTTGTATTAAGAAACTACTTAATGTTTGGGTAAATTGGGTAAATGGCCTCTGCTAGGGCATTGCTCTCACAAATGTTTTGTAACCGTATGTGTTGTGGAATGAGGGTTATTCAAGTGAAAATTTGTGTTTTGACCAGTTGCAAAATCTGAACTTTCTAATAGTTCTCAGTGTCTCTTTCTCCATTGACTTCTCTACCAGTTCTGTTTAACTTCCGAACAGAGTCTTTATTCCCAATTTGATGACAACGTATAATTCAGTGAAGAAAGTCCAAATCAGTTTTTTTTAATTTTTTTTGATTTGTGTTTTCATGTTAGCAGGAAAGCTGGTTGGTAGAACTGTAATGGAAGGAAAATGCTAAAATGAAGTACTTCTAATAAATGGCAAATGGATATTCAAGCTATACTAACTGGAAAAGCAACCTTGAGTTGGTTGTAAATAAGATTAGGCAAACTGTTCTACTGGCTTTGTGAGACATGATGCCTTTTCGCAGACTTCTCTACTGCTAGCCTTGCACACTTGACTCTGTGAAGATACAGTGAGAGATCATGATGCTTATGGCTCAAATTAGGGGTTTTTTTTCTGCTTACCAATGGGAAGTAGCAAATGAATTTCTTGCTTTGCTTTGCTATGCATGCAGCTTTTGCTTTACTTATTAAACACTCCTTTATTTTAACCCATGAATCTTCATACTTTTACCCTTCTGATTCTCTTCCCCACTCCACTGCGGCGGACTAAGCAAGTGGCTGTGTGGTGTTTAGCTGCCTATTGGGGTTAAACCACAACATGGATAAACTGGATAAACTCCTGAGAGGTTGTAGGGAAAAACGGAGAAAAGACCACATTCCTTCGTTTAAGGACTTCTCTTTCAAAATTGGTTCACTTGAACTGAGAGATCTTCTTTTTTTTTCAGATGAAGGATTTTCTCATTTCAAGTCATGTCTGCACTTGACCTCTAATTGCAGATAGGCTCAAGCAACTTTCTCTAATAATCAAAACCTTTGCATGACTGTTAAAAAAAAAAAGAAATCTATGAATGAGTTGAAGTTACCTTCTGCACTTTGTGTGAAATAACTGATGTCCCTTTCTTGGTCATCTTATTGCACACTAGTCTTTCCGGGTTGCTGCTGGTCACCACTGTGGATTTATTAACTGTTAATAAGTGCCACCTACATCTGATCCTGTGGGATGTCTCAGTTCCTGTGGATATGAGACAATGAGTTGTTGGACTCAAGCCAGACTGCAGTGACTGTTGTGACTAAAAATCACCATACTCTTTTACAGACAAACTTGCATTCATCCAGCATGCCTTCAGAGCTGCTTAGAGTTCTACGTTCAGGCTATATGGTGAACCTGTAGTTCAGTGTGAAGATGTGCTTGAGCTGTTTCTTCACAACTGTGCTGGTTTGGGCTGGGATAGAGTTAATTCACTTCACCGCCCCATACTATGTACTGTCTTTTGGATTTGTGCTGAAAACAGTATTGGCAATATAGAGATGTTCTTGTCATTGTTGAGCAGTGCTTACACCGATTCAAGGCCTTTTTCTGCTTCTCATACTATCTTTCTCTAAATACAGTACCATTAAAAATGTAATATGCAAAAGTACTGCTGCACATGTAGAACATTAGCCCCACTAGAGATTTTGCAGTGAATCTGATGCATTTTGAAGAAGTGCCAGGAATGGCAGGGTCCAACAACTGAGGCAGCCTTTTAAACTGGAGAACAAGTCTTTAAACTATGCGTATTTACACAAAACTCTTTTCAGGTCTGATTTGAAAGGTAAAGTTCTAAAAGGGCCAAGGCAATATTAATTGGGGAATTAAAAACAAATTATCCTTGATGAAGAAGATTGCTCTGCCCACCAAACCACTCATCACTTCCCCTCCCTGCCCCCAGCTGGACAGTGTACAGAAAATATAATGAAAAGCTTGTGGGGTGACATGAGGACAGGGAGAGGTCACTCACCAATTAGTCATGGGCAAAACAGACTCAACTTGGGGAAAATGAATTTAATTTTTTGCCAGTCAAAATCAGAGTATGGTAATGAGAAATAGTAACTAAATCTTAAAAAACCTTCCCTCAACCCCTCCCTCTTCCTAAGCTTAACTTCACTCCCAGTTTTCTCTATCTCCTTCCCCTAAGCAGCACAGGGGGATGGGGAATGGGGGTTGTGGTCGGTTCATCACACGCTGTCTCTGCTGCTCTTTCCTTCTCAGGGGCAGGCTCCTCACACTCTTCCCTTGCTCCAGCCTGGGGTCCCTCCCACAGAAGACAGTTCTCCACCAACTTCTCTGACATGAGTCCTTCCCACAGGCTGCAGTTCTTCATTGAACTGCTCCAGCCTGGGTCCCTTCCATGGGGTGCCGTCCTTCAGGAACAGACGGCTCTAGCATGGGTCCCCCACGGGGTTACAAGTCCTGCCAGCAAACCTGCTCCAACATGGGCTCCTCTCTCCACAGGGTCCGCTCTAGTGCGGAATCTCCACGGGGTCACAGCCTCCATCAGGCATCCACCTGCTCTGGTGTGGGGTCCTCCACAGGCTGCAGGTGGAGATTTGCTCCACCATGGAGCTCCATGGGCTGCAGGGGCACAGCCGGCCTCACCATGGTCCTCACCACGGGCTGCAGGGGAATCTCTGCTCCAGCGCCTGGAGCACTTCCTCCCCGCCTTCTTCACTGACCTTGGTGTCTTCAGGGTTGTGTCTGTCACATATTCTCACTCCTCTGTCTGCCATTGCTTTTGTGTGTTTTTTTCACCCCCTTCTTAAGTATGGTATAACAGAGGTGCTACCACTGTCACTGGTGGACTTGGCCTTGGCCAGCGGCGGGTCTATCCTGGAGCAGGCTGGCATTGGCTCTGTTGGACACAGAGGAAGCTTCTAGTAGCTTCTCACAAGACTCACCCCTATAGGTCCCCTCCCCAGGAAGCGAAGCCTTGCCACGCAAACCCAATACATGTGTATAAGGTGCTTATAACCTTTTGTAAACTGCTCTTTCATATTCATCTAAGTTGTTCTTCTGTATTAAATTCATTATCAGCCCCTTTAAAATAAGAGCAATTAAAAAAGCAATAAATCTGTGAGATTTCCTACCTGGAATCCTTGTGAATGATATACAGTCTTGTGAACCTGAATTCCAAAATAGTACTGTATATTGTTTGTAGGGGCTTTATTGTCTTCTCACTGATATGAAGTGGCAAAAAAGTAGACTGGTCCAAAAATTTTTCAGTGGTCACAGGAAGGGTGTTTGTAGAAATGTTTTTCTTGCATTCCAAATACTACCTTTTTTCCTTTATCCAGCTTTTCCCTTGTTATAATAGGATAATTTGTGATATGCATCTGGTACCTTTTTCTTTTCTTGAGAAGTTATTATAATGCTTCCATTTCTAACCTTCAATTTATGTTCCATTGTGTCCTACTGAAATTATTTCCTATTGCACACATTCCTCAGTTCAGATAGTTTTATTATTGTGCCCTTTTCAATTCACTAAGGACACCTTTACATTCTGACAGAAACATAGTTCTTCAAAACACAGATGACCTAAATCTTAAGAAGAAATGTAGTATTATTTCCCAAGAAGATTTCTATTTCATTCTGTGATCCTGGTAGATCATTCTTAAGTATTACAGATATGAAATTGTTATGAAATGAATTTCCCATGAAAGTGAACATTCACCCAAGACAGATTAAACATTTGCTTTGTATGTATCATCCCTTCTGAGTGAGAATTATACCACAGTGCACTGGGAAAATATATAGGGACATACTATTTTACATTATACCACGTTGGAAAAAGAGCACTAAAACATACTCTAAAATAGACAAAACAATTTCTAGTTGTGTTAGCATTTATGAACGTAACTTGTTCTCTAAAAGTAATACAGGGAACACTTGGAAATCATTTGACTTAAAAATGTTCAAGACTGCTAAGTCTGCAATACCAAGGCAGACAGAAAAATTCAGGATAAACTTAATTTTATTTCTTTGGTTGTCCATTATAATGGAGTTCAGTGCTGTGATCACGGGATCTTGTTTTCCTTTACATTTCTGTTTTGGTCCACAGAAAAGAGTTCTTTCTCAAATTGATCTGTGTTCAAGTATGTACCTAAACTGCCTTCTGAACACCATTTTGCACCACGTTTGAAAATGGAGTTAACTTTTTTATTTCCTGTGATCACAATGTCTGGTTCTAAACTAACGTGTTTGCAGTAGCATTCCAAAGGGAGAGTCTTGCTTATCCCTATGGCATAAGTTGCGATATGAGAAGAAGTTTAGGTTGGAAATACCCTGTAATTGTAGGCATCTTGATTCAGTCTTTTTTAGTATTATGGTGATTACATAGGTTCAAAACACTGATTTGTTTGAACTAGGCTGAAAATGGAAGTCCAACGTGTAAAAGTGCTGAAGATCAGATCTCACACCAAGAAGAGGAAGGAACACACAAAACAAGTTGTTCTTGCTGCCCTTTGAACAGAGTCACTGAGACCAGCTTAAGACCTCGATGGCCTCAGTCACTTGCTTTTTGTTTGTGGGAACAAAGGTTAATTATGAGTTGATTAAATTGCTTGACCTATCTTGCAAGTAATTTGATCTATTGCAGTACTTTTTTCTTTCAAGAATGAGTTGGTTCTTCTGCATGAACGTAGAAGTTGTATTCTGGGTTCCCTTTCCTTGCTCCCTATCTAAACTTGTTTCTTTTTAGACTTCATTCCAAGGTTTTATCTTCTTGCTTTATTGCCTGCTCTTATTCTAGCCTGACCCTGTAATGATAAAAGCTAACTGATAGTGGAAATTATTTATAATTACACTGATTGTGAGAGTTCTGGAATACATTTCCGCTTCTGCAAGAAGGTTTTGGGCCAAAATAAGATTCCTAGAACAGGTCCTGATCTTCAGGTAGATTGTGGAAGATTCTCATACGCTTCTGTATCTTCCTACTTCTCCCACTCCCTAACAGTTCTGCTGTGGTCATGTAATGATCAAAGTGAAACATGGTGAATCACAGTCTGTGAAAGAGCACAAGAATTAATGTGGCCCTACAGTCAAAAAGAGACTTTGTCACCACAGTTTTAAATGAAAATATGATAAAAAAATTTAACTGATATAGGAGAAGGCAATACACTTAAACTGGTGGAGCGAAAAGTTTTAAAAATGTAATAGAGGACTAGGTCACTGTCAGAGTTGTACCAGGTCAATCCTTTTCAATTAACGAGCCATAAAATTAAAACATCTGTGCTCTCAAATGCAAATTGACAGAAATGGAAGAAGGGAACATAAAGAAAATATTTAGTCATAAATGAAAAATGTTAATTTAATACCACAGAGGTGGTCCATGCATATTTTTCTTTAAAGGAAAAATTCAATTACCACGTCATATTTCAATGTTTCCTTGCTTTCTTGAACTTCTGCTTTCTCAGAAACAGAAGCTCATTCCTGACCCATGGTAGAGGTCTGTAAAAGTCTCTTTTGCATGAATGGCATCTTGGAAACTCTTACTCTAATTGATGTTTTTGCTGGCCCTGTTACTTTTTCATTGTGTTTTGCATAGCCACCATAATTGCATCACAGCTGTATGTATAAATAAGAGTTTGAAGTAGATTTAATCTTTTTCAAATGAAGTTGAAAGACATTTGTGCACCTCTGCCGCTGTCTCTTCAGACATAAGTAATTTTTTCTGAACTGGAAAATAATGAAATCATATTCTGTTGTTATGATGAAAACTATTAACACATCTGACTCTCTTACTGATCAGAGCACTTTTGTTCCATCACCTGGGAAAGCACTTACAATGGGTGGATGGTCTTTAGACCATCTTAATCATGAACCACATTGTCTCACTGTGATTCCCCTCCCTTCCCACCCTGTCACTGATGTAAGAGAAGAAAAACAAAGTCCTTATAATTACATGAGTGTTAAAATTGAAAAACTGTTCTCTCAAATACATAATAGAACTTGATCCAGATACTGTAAGCTTGACAATCTAAGGTGAGTGCTAAATTCTTCAGAATAATTAGCCACAGCAAGACTCTCCTCAAACAATTTAACATGACAGGAAACTATTTAAAATTATGCTATTTCTCTGTACTTCCAGTATTGTGAACAATAGTTTGTTCCCTGATAGTTTGTCCTTCAGAGAAGTGAGTATTGCTGATTTTCTAAATAATTTTAAATACCTTCATAAATGTGACAAATGTTTTCTTCCTTTGGTTATAAGTATAGCAATCACTTCTACTCTATTCCCCTCTACCCTGAGAAAGCAAATGAGGTCAGAGGTGAGAGTTCTTCTGGCAGGGTTTATTCTGTTCAATGTACAGATAACAAATACATTCAGACTGACTTTTCCATGTAGGAAAATGTTACGTCTTTTCAGATGTATTGAATTTCCTTATTTTGCTTCTGGTTTTGGCGATATGTCATTCTATGTTTATCATGGTATGGTCACTCCTTCCTTTGTCTACAGGCAGTGACTAAATTTGCAAGTCGTCTTTTGCATTGATCAGCCTTGAAAGTTGGCAGAATACTCAGACTGAGGGGGAAGAAAAAGGTAGCTTTTATGTCAGTATATGTTTCCAATTTTTTTTTAAAAAGACGTTATGTTTTCCTCTAGCATCTTACAGAAAACAGGAAAATGTTCAAATTTAAATTTTGGGCCATGCAATGCTATTTGAGCTATTGAAAGCAGTGCTTTGTGGACATTGAGAACTGAATATGCAGCTGGTTTACTCTTCCGAGACTGAGGAATCAAAGACTTCTGGCTGAAAGGATGCAATGGAAAACATTGGTGGTATTCTGAGGACATTTTCAAGTTTTCCCTTAAAGGGAGGGAGGCGCACAAGAGGCTAAACTAAAGTCTTCATTTCTTTGTCTAGCTATGGGGATCTCTGTTTCTTAATTGTCTTGCTTCATTATGAATTCAGATGCCAGGCTCACTTAAATAAGGTTCCCTAACATCTCAAATTTTGCCCCAACATCACTGCTGTTTATCTGTAACTTAAGTCTCCTTCTCTGTGCTGATCATAATGGCAGACAGCCCTAAAAGTCAGAGGCAGTAGTAAATCTAAATGTCCTATCATAAGAACTTGCTTATTTGGTGAGTGGAAGTAGGCAAAATTCTTAGTGGTACAGGAAGCCGTTATTTTGGTATGGGAGGAGAAGCTCTTACAGTTTACCTGAAGTTACTTTAAAGCTAAGAAAAGGCAGAGTAACTAGGGTGTATAGTGAGTTAAAGGATGTTGGAAAGCATGTAGGGCAGCTTCACATGCAATAGTAAATGTATTAAGCATGCTGTTTAGAGCCTGCTGAGCACCTGTGACTACAGACTTGGAAGTTAGAGGCTTGCAAATTGTACTTTGAGAAATAGATTCCATCTAGAGAGGTTCTCTAGCCCCTTGGGGTCTGGGGACACCTACACCACCCAATCCTAGCACAGCACAAGCTGTGAGTAGCAGTGGGCTGCTGCAGTGCCCAGTGGGTACACAAACTGCCCTGTGCTGGTGGAAACCAGTTCTAGCGAACTGGTGATGATGAAAGGCCAGGGCGTAGGGAAGAAACCCCACCAGGCACCAAAATTGTACCCAGCCCATCAAAGTATGGACACATACGCTGGCCCCACACCCCAGCCCTCAGCAGTCATTGGGGCAGGAGGAAGAGGGAGGGTTAGGTGAGGTGCAGTGGCGTTTGCCTCCCTCTTCTGCCCTCCTTGTTGCCTTGCCAGAGCAAGTTTAAGGGCTTGTGTGCATGCCCTGAGTCGAAAAGAGGGGAAGTTGGGAGTGGGGAGGGTGGAGGCTGGGTCCCTGTGTAATAGTGTACTGGGGAGTCCTGGGAGGCCTTCTTCTGTGCCTGACTTCTGGCCAAAGGTTCAAGTGGAGTGGCAGTAAATTAATCAAAGGGAATTTTGAGAGTGTCCTGCCCACAACACCTGACTGTAACTGTGCTCTTTTATGGAGAAATGAGGGACCACTTGTAGAAAAAGTCCATGCTTGTGGAAACCTTCTGGAAATCCAGAAAAGAGCCTTCTGGATTTCTTCTCTTTGTTTTCTCATGCTGCTTGAATTCCAGAGTATCAAAACCTGTGTTTTCAATGTCCAAAAATAAAATGATGAAAAATTGGAGTAAGAACTCCATTGCAAGGCCTCTTTTAAAGCCTGTTAAGTTCAGTAATAAGTATCCTTAACCCAGTGGTCAAAGCAAAGTGAGGAGAAAAATACGTAAAGAATTGTTTGTTGCTTTGGGTTGAGATTAATTTATTTGAATTGTTTGTTTTGTTTTTAAGGCTGGTGGTGATATTGAACTTAAAGCAAGCAGAATGGCTAATGGAAGAGGCCACAGAAGTGGAAGTGACAGCAGCTGAAGTGGAACAAAAAACCTGAAAGTTTAAAGTGCTGAAAATCATGTGAGTGAGAAGACTGGATAACTTCTCTTTTCGAATGGTATGAAAACTGATGCATGCTGCGCTTGATTGTGGAGACTTAGTAATACCTGTAATCTGATACTTTACACAAGGATAGAAATTGAGTGATAGTTCTGGAAGAATATTGGTTACAAATTCACTGGTCTTCAAAAATGAGCAAAGCTGTAGAACACGTCTGAAAGTATTGAGCAAATAGAAAATGGATACTAATGCTAAGTAGGTTTGATGGCGATAGTTAATATTATCCTAATACTTATCTTTGGTGTAGAAAAGGTGTTTGAGACAAGCTGTAATGTATGAACAGTTTGCATGTAAACACCTGCATTTTGATCGCTGTTAGACACCTGTCGTGATTCTGCTGTTGTAATAACTGATACAGATTACAGCAACCTAAAACAATATTGGGGGATATAAACAAAAAGATATTTGAGTTGGAAATCAGGAATTTGAGGAACTTTTTCTCACAGATAATTTGGAGAATAGAGAGCATAATTATGGACATACTTATTTTGATTCTACTCACTTTGAGAGGTTATTTATCTATTTTTAATTACTTTGTGCTACTATGGCTGGATTCAGTTCTGTGTGTACTGGAACTATGTGATCTGAAGGCAGATCTTGGTATTGTGCTGCTTTTTCCCCCAAGTACAGGACTCTGTTTCAATAAAACTGGGAAGAAATGTTGATTATGTTAGAAAAAGACTCTTTTTTTTTTTTAATAGGTGTATTAATTTAACATTCTAATCACCTTCCCATTTTTTGAAATGCATTTTTTAAGTTAAAAAGGTCCCCTAGAAATAAGTGGAATTTAACAATTTTGAGATGGATTATGTATACCTGAAACTCGTTGGTTTTTCTTCCTATTTTCTTTGTTTTTCCTATTCGTGTTCTCTTCTCTAAGATCACTAGTGGCAATCACTCTGGTATATCCATTATGATGGGAGGGGGAAATCTGTACCGATCACCAATGTGAGACTATTGATTTATCAATTTGGGTTGTTTTCTCAAGCAAAACTCCTCACTTTGTAAAGGCTGAGTGGAAGAGATAGGGAAATGAAGTTTAGGTTTATAAACATGCATGATTAATGCTGTCTAGCATTTGCTCATTAAATACATGCAAAACATGCAGATTCTATTACAAAGTAAAATTCCATATAGACTAAAGGCAATGACTGCCATTGTTGCCATGTATTTGATTAAGGTGTGAGATGCAGACATTATTAGTGTACAATTTGGTGCATCCATACTATTGCAAAATTACCTGATTGTGAAGAAACTCAAACAGTAATGTAATCCTGTTTATTCAAAGGAAGTGGCCCACGTTTTCTGAATGCTTATCATTTGGTAACATATTTACTATTTTATATAACAGAATTCAGAACTATGCAATGCCGGACAAAATGAATGCTATACCAAGAATTTACAGTATTCATTAGAACTAAACCCAGAATTTTTTTCCTTTGAGGTGCTCTCTGGTTTTGTGAATTTCATGAAGTGGGGATCCTTGACACAATTGCTGAAGACCTCCAGGCAAAGAAATGGGCCAAGTACATCAGTATTTCCTTCATTACTAGGTTACTCACCCCACTGAGTACTGAGTCAAAGCTTGGCTTTCCTTTTGGTGCAGTGTACACTGGTACCTTACCATTTTCCCTCACCTACCCCTCCTGCTTTAAACTCCAGTAAAGTCTTGGCCTTTCAAATGCTGCTAGAGGTCTTCTTGGTAGTAAATATATTACTGCCTTCATGTATTGTAGCCTTTCTTCTTGCATTTGAGCTTAGTCAGGGTTCTTGATCCAGCCTGGACATTTTCTGCTATGGCTGCTTGTTTTCTTGTACTTGGATCATTTGATTCAAAACTTTATTCTCTTTCTTTGATCATCTTTGTGCTTCAGGGAGCAATTACCCTTGAAGATCAATCAGACCTCATGAGCTCCTCTGTCCTCCAGGCAATATTCTATGAAATACTGCCAGCAGTTCCCTGAATAGACTGAAATCTGTTCTTCTGAAGTCCGGGGTCTTTCTCTGGCTACTTGCTTCCCTCTCTTTCCTCAAGATTTTAAATACTTCCATCTGCAGGTTATGACAGCATAGGTTGTCAGTGACTATCACATCCCCAACCAGTTCTCTGTATGTTGTAGAGCCTGTTCCATGTTTTCTTGGAGGGGAAAAAAAAAAAAAAAAAAATCCCCCATTTGTGAAACCTTCTAGATAGCTTGTGCCACCCAGTATTGTTTTTTTAGTAGATATCAGAGTGGTTAAAATCCTCTATGAGAACCAAGATAGGTGACTGGAACATCTTTCAGCTGTCTAAATAATGCTTTGTCCATCTACTTTATGGACAGCTGCCACAACCTTTCATTAACAACATCTCTCTCTGACTTCTCACTGATCCTGTTTCAGACTATCATTCCACAGGAGAGCTCCATGTTTCTTTATGTAGAATGTAATAATTTTTCTTCCCTTTTTCCTAAAAATCATGTATCAGTTTGTCTCAACTCCATTCATGAAAACTGTCCCATCTTGCCTTTTACATTTGTTGCCCCATTTTTTTCAGGTATCAATCTGTTACTTGCCAGCAGTCTCCTCTTTGAAGATCATTGTGTTTGTAGAAGCCAAACAAAATGCTTTGTTTGCCAGCTACAAAGCCATGTGTTGACTGACAGAATATATCCATTCCTGCCATAGCCTTTCTCCTTGATTTGATGGAGGCTATCTCCCAGGTCTCTGTCCTCTTCACCTGAGTACTCAGAGCCATAAAATCAACCTTGATTTTGGCCTCCCTGACCAGTATTGTTTATGCCTTTGTGGTTGTGACAATGGACAACAAGGAGCAGTAATTTGAGAGCTAGATGAGTTCCAGCAGTCTCTGCAAGACTGAGGATCCAGGTCCCAGACAAGACCTAAACGTCCTTGAAACAACAATTATGACTGGAAGATGGTCTTGTGTGCAAGGCTGTGCCTCTTCCTGCAAACTGACAAGTTCTTACAGACATTTTTAGAAATATGTACACATTCTAATCAAGCTAAACCTACTATTTCATTGATCTTCATGAAAATAAACCCATTTACAAGAAGAAAATAAAATTTCTTCTTGCCACCCCTCCCCCAAACAGAAACTCTATTTTCTCCCACCGTTCCCCTTAAGGAACTGAATGGCCCTTTTCACATAACTGGAGACTCCTCAAAATTAACTTTTGTAAAATTATTTTTAATCACAGGAAAGATGAGTTGCTGCTTAATGTACACTGTTTATATGCTGGTCTTGCAGATAAAATGACATCTTTCATATTCGGAGATCGTTGCCTCAATTCAAGGCTACTAAATGTAGTGACTGTTCTTACTTGGAATCTTTTACCTTATTGCAACTTGTATAACAGTATAAAATGCATAGCTTATTTCCTGACACTTCAGTAAATGTGCAGCTTGGATTAAAAGCTAACTGAGTTTGTTTAATGTGAAGGGCCAGTTTTTGTGATTCATATTGGTCCAGACTTCTGTTTGTTGGTGGAAGCTTAGGGAAATAAAGAACTGTAATTTTAGACCTGGTTCTGTTTAGCCACCTGCATTTGAATATTTACCTTTAAATAAGAGGCCTTTCAATCTGTTTAGGTAGTAGAATAACTGGGCTGAACTTCGCTGTCTATGGAGCTTTGAATTCTCTGCATTTAGGAAAATGTCTGGTTCTTTAGCAGCTGAAGTAAAGACTTGGTTTCTTATAATTAGGAATCAGCTTCAGAGTTTTAGCTCTTGATCCTAAGTGGATGGCTTAAAATGCAATAAAGTGAAAGAAAGTAGGAGGCCTTTAAAACTAAATTTTTAATGGGGAAGAGTAGAATATTCAAGCCCTCCATCCTCATTCTGCAGTCACTGAATTTTGCTCAGGCTTTTGTGAGCTGACAAGAAGGCGAATGCTTCTGGGAATTGATTAAAAGTCAGAAAATAAGATATCAAAATAATTCTTTCAAAAACTTACTTTATTAGCCTGTTATTCCTCATTTTCCCTAATGAAATAAACTGCAATGCTCTGAAATTGTACTTCTGTGTCTGGGACTGGAAATTGTCCCACTTTACACAGAAAATGTCCACTTCTTCATTTAACCAGCTGTACAGAACCATTCTGGTGGTCTTCAAACACCGATTTATATTCCAGCTACACAACATTCCCACTACAAGCTTCAAAAGAAAACTACTCTTGTAAAAATTTCTTTTCCTGTTCTTAAGCTCAGCTACCTCTGTGAGTTGAACCAGATACCATGTAGAGAAGCAAGATAATTTCTGAAGTCATGCTACAAGAATGAGCTAGGCTTCCCCATTGTTCACTTACAAATACTGTGAGAAAGAATTATATATAAAAAGTAACCAGAGATCCACAGATTTACAAATGGGAAGTGAGTGCCAGGACTGATGTAGATGGAAAAGGTAACTGTCATATGAGTCCTGTTAGCTGTAGGAGTTGAGAGATAAGCCTACTGCTCAGGAGGTTGCCAGAAACTAGTTTTGACTACCAAAAATCTCAGTCATCAGTATTTTCATATAGTGTGAAATGGCTGTGTTTTCTTTGTAATTCTAGATGATTAAGGACTTGAGGCTAGCAAGTTGCTTAATTAAGATCTGTAATGTTTTTCCTTCTAGTTGACCTAGCTTTTTCCCAGAAATATGGCAACATTGGTCTTGCTTTTGAGAGCACTGTTACCCATTACAAACGCTATCCTAGAAGCCATAGATCATCCTTGCAGTCAGTCACAAAAGTGAGATCTAAAAGACCCAATACCCATTAGTGTGCAGATAATTGGTGTTTAGCGAATAGGCCTTACACAGTTTTTAGTCATTAGTTAATTTTTGTTTCTATGGCCTAAGTAGTTTTTG
>NW_010510933.1:0-7440 GCF_000687285.1 Phaethon lepturus
TGGCTGGGCCTGATCACCTGGTTGTCCTGTAGGTGTCATGTGACGGCACTCAAGATGATCTGCTCCATAACCCTCCCTGGCACCGAGGTCAGACTGACAGGCCAGGATCCTCCTTCCGGCCCTTCTTGTAGATGGGCAACACATTTGCTAACCTCCAGTCAACTGGGACCTCCTTGGTTAGCCAGGAGTGCTGGTAAATGATGGAAAGTGGCTTGGTGAGCATGTCGCCAGCTCCCTCAGTACCCTTGGGTCTCATCCAGCCCCACAGACGTGTGTGTATCTAAGCGGTGCAGCAGGTCACTAACCATTTCCCCTTGGCTTACGGGGGCTTTGTTCTGCACCCCGTCTCTGTCTTCCAGCTCAGGGGCTCGGTACCCAGGGAACAACTGGTCTTACTGTTAAAGACTGAGTCAAAGAAGGCATTAAGTACCTCAGCCTGTCCCTCGTCCTTTGTCACTATGTTTCTCCCCACATCCAATAAGGGATGGAGATTCTCCTGAGCCCTCTTTTGCTTCTATAAATACATTAGCAACCATTTTTTGTCTTTTACAGCAGTGGCCAGATTAAGTTCTAGCTGGGCTTTGGCCCTTCTAATTTTCTCCCTGCAGAACCTCATGACATCGTTGTAGTCCTCCTGAGTTGCCTGGCCAGTCTTCTTCCCCACTACCTCATCTTTCGGCACACGGGGACTGCCTGCTCCTGCGCCTTTAAGATTTCCTTCTGGTAGGATGTCCAGCCTTCCTGGACTCCTTTCTTGTAGGATGTCCAGCCTTCCTGGACTCCTTGCCCTTCAGGACCGCCTCCCAAGGGACTCCATCAACCAGGCCACTAAACAGGCCGAAGTCTGCTCTCCGGAAGTCCAAGGGAGCAGTTCTGCTAACCCCCAAAATTGAAAACTATCATTTCATGATTGCTGTGCCCAAGACAGCCCATCACACCACCCACCAATCCTTCTCTGTTCACAAACAACAGGTCCAGTGGGGTGCCTTCACTAGCTGGCTCTCTCACCAGCTTCCTTCCACACACTCCAGGAACCTCCTGGGCTGTTTCCTCTCTGCAGTGTTGTATCTCCAGCAGACATCTGGTAGGTTGAAGTTCCCCATGAGAACAAGCTAGTGATTGTGAGACTTCTCCCAGCTGCTCATAGACTATTTTGTCTGCTTCTTCATCCAGGTTGGATGGTCTGTAACAGACTCCCACCATACCTGCCTTGTTGGTCTTCCCCCTGATTCTTTATCCATAAATGCTCAACCCTGCGATAACCATCATTAAGCTCTAGACAGTCGAAACACCTCCTAACACCCAGGACTACCCCCCTTCCTTGCCTAGCCCTTCTGAAGAGTTTATAGCCATCCACTGCAGCACTCCAGTTGTGTAAGTCATCCCATCATGCTTCCATGATGGCAACTATATCATAGTTTTCCTGCTGCACAATGGCTTCCAGCTCCTCCTGTTTGTTGCCCATGCCACCTGCATTGGTGTAGATGTCCTAATTTTTATGTGGTCATTCTCAGGTGCTTCTGTGGCTTCTAACACATCAATAACCCTTGTGTCTTTGCTGCCGCATGGATCTCCATCCCCTACCTCCACTGAGACGGCAGAACGAAGGACCTCGCTAGCACATCGTCCCTTAAATACTGGCATGCTACCCCCAGGCTTCTCTCTAGCCTGGTTTTATGCCTTTCCCCCTTCAAATCTAGTTTAAAGCCCTTTCAATGAGCCCTGCTAACTCCTGTGCAAAGATCCTTTTCCCCCTTTGAGAGAGCTGTACCCAATCTGTTGCCATAGACAGGCCCCATGACCAAAAAACCCAAAATTTTGCCGGTGACACCTGGCTCAGAGCGAGATATGGATCTGCTGGCCCTTCCTGTTTCTTCCCTCATCAGTAGCCTCCCTCCCTATCCACACCTTCCCAGCCAAATAGTAGCTGAATGAGACATGAAAGAGCTTAGCTCAAACTTGGCATGTGCAAAAGCAAGAGATTGATCCCATTAAGTCATACATCCTTCTGGTCTAGACTAATTAGAGTCCTGCTCATATAATTGTAACTAATTACTTTGAACCAGAACAGACATCCTTTTTTGCATCTACAACATGAACACACGTTCCCAGATAATTCACTTCCAATTCAGAGGAGCCAAATTGCTTTGCTGGACCCCAGTCTCTGCATTTCCCATGGGGACAGGGGACTTGTTTTTTGTGTTCAAAAACCATGTAGACGTGGCACTTCAGGACAGGGTTTAGTGGGCATGGTGGCATTGGGTCAATGGTTGGACTTGATGATCTTAGAGGTCTTTTCCAACCTTAAAGATTCTTTGATCCCAAGGGGATTGCCTCCAGCCCTGTCCTCCTTCACGCTCCTGAAGGACCAGCAGAAACAAAGTTGAGGGTAACTCAACAGTTGGGGGACACTCCTGGATCTTCCAGCCACAGGCACCCCAGTTCCCTGACACATTCCCTCAGCCTCTTCGAAACAGAAAGCTCAAATCTCTTCTGCACTCCAACAACCCCTATGGCAACAAGGAGAATGCCCAGCCTCTGCTCTTAACTCATCCCACAGCATCCTGCTCCTCAATGGGCAAGAAATACCTGCCAGTGCCTCTGCTGGACACCAGGTTCAATACCCAGGTCACCAAGGGCCACCTGAAACTGTAGGACAAGTTTTGCTTCAAGGAAAGCAAATAAAAACCAGTGCAAGTGGGTTTGGAAGTCAGACTAAGCCTTTTGCCACGCTTAAAGAAGCTGAGTGAAAAGCTTAGTGCAGAAACGCGTGGTTTCTGCTAATGCTTCAGGTTTAATGTCTTCATAAAGCACTAAAAATACTCATCTTTTATATAAGGGGAACAGCATTTATGCTAGCTGAGACCTCGGGTGAAAAAACGAGTCCAGTGGTAATCCAAAGTAGCTCATTACTGCTGTAAGGCAAGATTTAAATAAGATCCTTAACCTAAAGGTCTCATGTGCATGACAGATTATCTGGTTTTTAAATCTATCAGCTCCTCAAATAAAAACATATTCCCTCTCCCACCAAGCTCATTTTCCTTAAGGACGTCGTAAACGTGCTCAAACATCTGCAGAGCAGCCAGGCACAGGGTTTTCAAGGACCCTGCTGAAATTACGCACGCAGCCTAAGCTGTCTGGAATTCCACTCATCTGCCACGGCGGGACAAAAGGAGGCTCCTCCACCTCTGCGTCTGCTTGGCAGGCAGCAGCTCTCTCGGGTGTATCTGCTCGAGTTTGGAGGGTTTCGAGTTAACAGTCTGCTTTGGAAAAAACTGTGATTAGGAGGGGAGAAAAGCCAACAGGACCATCACCTGGCAGTCCAGTTCGGACTCTACATGAAACAAATAATATAACCTCTCCACAGCTTGGAAGTATTTTAACTTGCCAGACTTGCAGTATTTTTTTAAGAGACTTTTCTAATTTGTCTTGGAGTTAGTCATGGAAATATGGCATACGAGTGATCCAAAAATCAAATGAGGAGCAGCAGCTGTAAGAGGAGCTCACATGAACTTGGTTCTTCGAGGATTCGGAAAGGCACAAACCTTATCTCTTTTGACAGAGGTGTAGCCAAGATCGCTGGAGGTGCCAGCCTGGCACTCAGTTCTCTGGCTCCGATTGTGGCGAGCAGGAGCTATAAAGACCCCAAATTCATCAATGAAGAAATAGGATGAGTATTGCCTCACTGTTTTATGGAGTGGTGCAGCCCGCAGGCTTCCAGCAAGCTGCTTACGTGTCCCCAGAGAGCACTTGTACCTTGGCCTAGAGCAGAGAGACGCAAACTCCAGAAAACAAAGCTGCCCAAGCAGCTTTCATCTTGAGAGGATATTTGTCTTCAAAAAACAATGCACAGGAAGAACACCAATACTGAGGAGCTTCTTTTCTGCAATTAAAAAGGAGATCAGGATCTCCAGATTAGGGACTAACACCCCCAAATACCTGTACTCGTCAGTGAACTGAAATTCTTGGCACTTCTGCGGCATTTATTTGTGAGCTCTAAAATGCTTTGAGAACACACATACAGAAAAAAAAAAAAAACAGACTACAAAGCCACTGTAAAATAAGTGGGAAAAGTTCTGCTGTGCTATTACGTGCAGGAAGCCAAAGTAATGAGGGCCCAAATCTTTAATACAGAGCTTTTCTCATCCAGTGAGCTTAGTAAGAAGCTAACTGATTTCTAGCAATAAGGTAAAATCAGCAGCAGTGCTGACAGTAGAAATAACTGAAGACTCCCAGCTCATGGTTAGACAGAAGGTGAGGCTACAGGTGAAATGCTCTTGGGAAGAAAGAGCTCCAGGGAGACCGGAGAAGTGCCTGGACATGAGCCTGACAGCACTGCAAACAAGGCAGCCAGAAAACAACCCAAAAATCTCGTAACATGAAGACAGCCTGGAAGCAAATGCTTTATATTGAGCTTCTGGCAGGGAAAAGAAGTGGACACAGAAATCAAACCTCACTGATTTCATCCGAAAAAGCCCACTGTCAGTAACTGCGGTAACATCCGACGCATAGTGGGTAGCACCCAGAGGGGATCTCGCTAAGCACATTAAATTTGAACCTATTCCTCGTGTGTATCTAAGACTTTGTCACTCACAGCCCGTTTCAAGCCTGAGAAATCCGGAGAATTCAGACTTCAGTCCATCACTGGAAACCCCACTTTGGCCCCAGAGGCAGGGTATGGAGAGGTGCATGGAGAACGGCTGCTTCTCTGCTGGTTTTGCTGGACGCCCTGATTTCAGGGTCTACTATCACACCTCAAACCATATAGTCCAAAACTGAAAACTAAATTTGAAATAAGTCTATTGGTTTTCAAACCGCTTGACACATCTGTAGCTAAAAGCCTCACAACCCATCAAACTCAAAAAACAGTAAAGAAGTTTCCTTTCTGCACGCTTGACGATGGCTCCAGCGTTGGCGTTTCCCTGTCATGGACACAGCCACCATCACCTTTGCCAGTGCCACCAATACTGGCTACGGAGAGAAGCACAAGTCTCACCTGGAAGATTTTTTCCACTATATTAGCCTGGTCAGGTTAAACTGACAAATAGTCGTTTCTTTTAAGCAGACATGGCCATACCGAGACCCAATCTAGTAATCCCAAGAGAAGAAAGCAGTGGCAGAAATTTGGCTTTAGTAAGCAAAAAATCCCACTTTCACCAAAGGAAAAAGAAGCAACCACAGAATACGGTGTGCCTCCTTGCCTCCCTCCAGTTTATTTCCATTTGTTTCTACCAAACCATCCTAAAATTATGCCCTAAGCAAACACTTCAGAGAGTCGCCAAAGGGAGACTGCAAGGACAGATGCCTGTGATGGAATGTCTTCAAGAGGAGCTCTGACCTGCAGCTATTTAAGAGACAGGAATAGAAAAGGACTTTTCAAATCCAGAGCCTCACTATCCGCACAAGAAAGGAGCTTTGGCTCTCAATGAACACTTCCTAAGCCACTGGAAAGACGTGCGGCTCGCTTACCACCCCGTGAAACTTCGTTTTCACATGGGCAGTCATGAGCAGCAGTGACAGATTTCCCTAAGCTGAGTTTGAATAACCGGAGCTCCAAGGGAGCCAGTCAAATCAGCACTTCTTGCTTTTAATCGCATCTAAACCCAGCTGCCGTACGCTGCTGAGGCAGCACCGTCTCCCACAGAGCGGCATGAACTGCAGCAAGACGGTTTCTGAGAAAGGAGAACAAATTCTGCCCCTCCTATTTATTGAATGAATCCTCACCTGGCTTTACGAGGGGGATAATTAAAACAAATGCACAGGACTACCGATGCTTCCTAACAATTTTAGGCCTGTTCATAGAGCAAACATTTCTGTGGGCTGAGAGAATCATTTACAGCCGTTGACCCCAACACTGGTATCGCTAAAGAGGCCGCTAAAAACCTGAACTCTGCTGCAACAACACTGCTTGTTCCTGTTTCAGCTGCGAGCCTGAACAGCGGTCACATCAGAAGGAATCCAACTTCTGGCCCAAAGCAGTGTTTGGCAGCTTTTTGTCTTTATGGAGGCGACAGCCTGCAAGTACTAGGTGTGAAAAAACAGCAACAAACTCGCTCCAGTGGTGCAACAGGCATCGGGACCCACTATGATCTCCTTCAGGTATTGACTTTAAATGCTTCTCAGCACTTTTTCTACCTTCATTTTGGGTAAGAAGTATTCAAACGCCGTCCCTGCTAGACAAGTCACTTGGCAGGCTCCTTCTGCATCACACCGGATTTACAGCTTCACCGACGCATGCGGAAAGCGTTCCTGAGCCAGGTCAGGGAAGAGCACATATTGCGTCAGCGGTGTTCAAGGTGGCTAACTGATTCGAAGCCACCTCCAAAGTCAAGCTAAGAAAAATTCCTTCTTAAACATTCAGCAGCTAGAGAAGACACCCTGTAGTGAACAATGGGGAGGAAAGGCTTGGCTCAGATTCAGCAGGCTGCATTAATTCAATCACCACAGGACACGCAGGCACTGAGAAACCTGATGTCAGGAGGTAGAAGCGGTAAAGATGTGGCATATTTTGACATGGTGACTCCATACAACAAGAGGAAACAAACAAACAAAGCACTTTGGATCCTGAGGCTGCATGTGTAAGAGGGAAAGCCGGACTGTTTGAACCGAGATGGAAAAACACACTGTCAGCCCTCTGCCAAACGTATCGGTCGCTGCTGGGATCTCTCTTCAATATAATAAAGAATTAACCAGGCAATGGAGGACGTTAAGACTCATTTTAAGAATAACAGAGACATCTTTCTCAATAGATTTTAAACCTTTGTAGGGATGAAAGGCTCTGCACCTTCCCCAGAGAGCAACAAGGCTCTGCACAATCCCCAGATTTGTTCCCCTGGAACAAAATATAACAAAAGGAAATAAGAAAATGGGGCCAACACAAGTGCCCTCGTCCACAAAGCTGCCCAGCACCATCAGGGTGCTCATTCTGGCGGCTGGACTGCAGAGCTCCTTCAGCCCTCAAGACTTTCAAAGTTTTCCTGCTCTGCCACAGAAGATATACAAGGTGAGATAAGCAAGATTAAAAAAAAACACTTTGCCAGGGTAAATCTATGGGAAAGCCTATCCGGAAGAGTTTTGCAGAACAATGGTCAGGCATTTATTTGACATAAGGCTAGGGTCATATATCTCATTGCTATTGTCTCCCTCCAGACCACGCAGAGCAGCCCATGCCCAGCAAGAGGACCCACAGCCAGCTCACGACCGTGATTCCAGAGATACGGGACTCACAGGCCCCGAGAACCTTCTTCTGCAACACAAAGCCACCTCAGACACACCAATACGCAGTTTAAATCTAATAAAATGGTGCTCTCCATCACAAACCAATGCCATCACGGAATTCCCGCAGGTTACGGCACAAACTGTCGCAAATACCACGTCTTGGAAGGCACAACCTCTGCAAGGAGGATCAGCGCACCGCTGTGCTCTTCACAACGAGCGGTT
>NW_010510933.1:7471-8185 GCF_000687285.1 Phaethon lepturus
CTTTGCGGGAGGCTGTAGCTGATGAACGGGGACGAAGCAGCCCCACACAGCCCAGGGGCGTACCCCAATCACGCGTCCTGCGGTCTCCATGACAGGCACAACCCTCGCTGGCTCCTTCTTCAGCAGCGGGAGGTAGGTGCAAAGTTTCAGCATGAGTAGGCTGGGAAACACCTTCACGTTTAATTAAACTTCAGAGTTAATTCTGGAATGACTCAATCAGTCCTAGGAGTTGCATGTTGCACCCACCCCACAACAAACTCCTCTGCCCGCGAGCTCCTGCTGCGAAGGACTCCAGCATCTCCTGCCCGGCGCTGGCCGCTCTCAAAGCCCTTACAGCCCACCCCCGCAGGGCCAGGCACGCAGTCCTGAGGATCTACCAAGGTTTATAGGCAATTTCTTTGATGTAAGAAAGTGATGTTCTGAAAAGATAAAGGTATCCTAGGGAAAAGGACTCTTCTCCCGTGGCTTGGAGAGAGCTGAACACGACCTCCTAAACCATTTAGGGCTGGGATCACCACCGAAACGGGGCGGGGGCTCTGGAGTGCCCCGTTTTCTCCCCAAACAAGACATTTTATCGAATCACTGTGCCTGGCTGCTGAAAAAACCACGACGGCTCCAAGGGAGACAGAGGCTCCATCTCCTGCCCCGTGCCTGGGGTGAGGCGTAGCGTCGGGGATGGGGTGTCACCAGCGCGGCCCAGCACCCACCCTGGGC
>NW_010510934.1:0-3104 GCF_000687285.1 Phaethon lepturus
TTTCATCCACCAGTACCCCGAAGTCCTTCTTGGCAGGGCTGCTCTCAATCCCTTCATCCCCCAGTCTGTATTGATACTGGGGGTTGCCACAACTCAAGTGCAGGACCCTGCACTTGGCCTTGTTGAACCTCATGAGGTTCACACAGGCCCATTCCTCAAGCTTGTCCAGTTCCCTCTGGATGGCATCCCATCCCTCAGGCGCATCAACCGCACCACTCAGCTTGGTGTCATCTACAAACGTGCTGAGGGTGCACTCAATCCCACTGTCTATGTCACTGATGAAGATATTAAAGAGTACTGGTCCCAGTACTGGTCCCCTCTGAGGGACACCACTTGTCAGCAATCTGCATCTGGACATGGAGTCATTGACCACTGCATCCCTCTGGATGCGACCATCCAACCAATTCCTCATCCACCGATCAAATCTGTATCTCTCCAATTTAGTTGTGGGGGACTGTGTCAAAGGCCTTACAGAATTCCAGATAGTTGACATCGGTAGCTCCTACCACGTCCCCTAATGTAGTTACTCCATAATGCAGTTACTACAACCACTAGGTTGGTTAAGCATCCAGAGGGACCTTAACAGGCTCAAGCTTCTTGGGCTCATAAAGTCCAAGAAGGCCAAGTGCAAGGTCTTGCACATGGGTCAGGGCAATCCCAAGCACACATACAGGCTGGGCATAGAATGGATTGAGGGCAGCCCTACAGAGAATGACTTGGGGGTGTTGGTTGATGCGAAGCTGGACATGGCCCAGCAATGTGGCCCTGCAGCCCAGAAAGCCAACAGTATCCTGGGGTCCATCAAAAGAAGCTTGGACAGCATGTCAAGGGAGGTGATTCTGCCTCTCTATTCCCCTCTGTTGAGACCCCACCTGGAGTACTGTGTTCAGCTCTGGGGCCCCCAACATAAGAAGGACATGCACCTGTTGGAGTGAGTCCAGAGGAGGGCCACGAAGATGAGCACCTCTCCTATCAAGACAGTCTGAGACAGTCGGGGTTGTTCAGCCTGGAGAAGACAAGGCTCTGGGGAGACCTTATAGTAGCCTTCCGGTACCTAAAGGGGGCCTACAAGAAAGCTGGAGAGGGACTTTTTACAAGTGCATGTAGTGATAGGACAAGCAGTAATGGCTTTAAACTGGAAGAGGGTAAATTTAGATTAGCTACAAGGAAGAAATTCTGCACTATGAGGGTGGTGAGGGACTGGAACAGGTTGCCCAGAGAAGTTGTGGTTGCCCGATTCCTGGCTTTGAGCAACCTTGTCTAGTGGAAGGGGTCTCCTTCCAACCCAAACCATTCTATGATTCTATGATTCTATGATTCTGTGATTATTATCTACAGGAAGTTCAACTTCTGCTACTCTCTGTCAGTGAGAGAACCTGAAGGAAATGAAAAGCTGCTAATAAACCAGAAACTTCATTTTGCTTCTTAATCTTAACAATACCATGTCTGGTTAAGGAAATAAGTTTTCCCACCCTAAGTCATGGGGCAGGTCTTCAGAACAATGGCCAAGTGTTGCACTACAGGGGCCTAAAAGCTGGCCATCTTTTAGTACTTGCTCAAAATGGCTGTTATACAACTTCCCATCTGACACTTTCATTAAATCTGTGCGCTACTAACCAGTACTATTACAGTTTCCTGCCAAATCTAGCCCTTGCCAAGGTCAGAGGTGAAATTCACATTATCTTCACTGAGAGGGGGATCAGAGTACCCCACCCCCCTCAACTCAAGAGTATTTTGCTCCAATTTACTTGGACTTCTGCACAGAAAAAACAAAACAGCACCCAATCATTACTCACAGTAATATCCCAAAGCTGCTGGTGCTCACCTGTCAGCAGTGAGGAACAAGAGGAACAAAAGTTCTTGCCATCTAGCAGGATATAGCCCACCCCATTGTGCTTGCAACTTTTACTCAAACTGGAAACTCAAGGTCAAAGAACAGTACCTCCACTAAAATAGGGTTCAATCCTGCCTTGTGATGAGCACTAATCTGGCATGATGAAGAGCTACAGACCTAACTTTTTTGGCAAATATCCCCACTTCTGTTTGAGGTGATTTTACCCTCAAAGCTGTACCCTCAAAGGGTACAGCTCTCTGCTTTTGGTTTTGCTGCTTCACAGAACATGAGAAAAAACCTAGAATAGTATCTTATTGCATTCATGTGACCTTATCTATGAGTCAGGCTTATGTTTTCATAATCATATGCATGGTTATTTTCTTTTACTTCCCCTTGTGACCCTTCTGTCCCCTCTGAGCCCCCTTCCTAGTTTGCTTGAAGATTTTGAAACTGCTTTGGATCTATGGAGACTCACCAGTCTGGTGAAGAATTGTGACCAGGAGTAGGCCTTATGCAAGATGCTCACAGTCATTCCCATGGGAGGCAGAGTAAGGAATCTCCCAATGTACCAAGCTAACATCATGCAAAGCATAAAAATATAGGGTTGTGTAGGTGGAGAAAGAGAATAAGAGATGGAGATTAACTGTACTGCATTGGTGGTTATTTCCAGGCCCCCTTGCACCTAAGCATTAGCTTAGCAATTTACAAAAAACCCCCCACAACTGTCTAAAGCTCACAAACACATGCATTGGGTAACAAAGAGGAAATTTTCAGCATTCTTGTAAGGAGGCTGGGAAGCACCTCTGCTTCTGAAACTCAACACACAATAACTCCACAGAGTGAGTTGGGGAGCTTTGCATCATTGGGTGTGGATAAATGTCGCAACATCTGTTTCCTGTAACAGCTGGATGCAGCTGCACCATGAGTGTGTGTAGCTGGAAGAAGTCAAACAGCTACTATCCCTATGAAAAGACTGGTACAAAACATATACATATGCATGTGTCAGGAAAGGGCTACAGGACTTTCATCTCTTCCCCCAAATCTGTCCTCTTCCATTAAGAGTCTTGAAGTGATTTCTCACTGCCTTTCACGGTTATGTCAGCAAGGCCAATTTGAACTTGTAGAGAGTAGTAGAGAACTGTGGCAGGATGCAAAACAGAATTTTCCTGATCACATCCTGCTGCAGGACTCAGTGGACATCACCACAGGTTTAAACTGTCTGCAGTGCATGGAATCAGTCACCTGTTGGGATCATCCTGCATGGCTCGAC
>NW_010510935.1:0-1559 GCF_000687285.1 Phaethon lepturus
CTTCTCGCTGGCAGGCCAGCACGAGAAGCTAGACAGTCCTTGACTGCTTAGCAACAACTAAAAACATCAGTGTGTTATCAACATTATTTTCATCCCAAACCCAAAACACAGCACTATACCAGCTACTAGGAAGAAAATTAACTCTATCCCAGCTGAAACCAGGACAGAGTTACATATTATAATTGTTATTTTTATTTAAATAGCTACTTACATTTTATGAGCAGTCAACAAAGTACACACACTCACACTTGCAGGTGGAGTGCTTTTGACTTTGAGCTGGAGTCACCTACAAAGGGACAGCTGCATTTTGAGTTCTCACTGAGTTAGGCTGAACTGCCTTCCACATGTCAAACTCCTGACTCTATCAACGAGACAGTGGTTTTTAGATGACGATTCATATTGTTTAAAAAATGTGCATTTTAAATATGGTGCAGCAGTGAATTCCAGTGAAAGAAATTTTTTTTTAATTATTATTTGGATGACATTCCATGTCTATTACTAATGATTGAATAGGTGTAGTAGCTCAGTGAGGCAAATATTTTTAATATACCAGCTCCATTTTCAACTTCTGTATTCTCATTTTAACTATTGTCTGTGACTATTGATGTTCTTTTAAAAAGTTTTCATATAAAGATAGTCAGAGAAGTTCATCAGGATGCTTACCTGGATTTTGTTGCCACTTGTTCATAATTTATTGCTCTACACTGCAGAGCATGATTCTGGTTGCAAAGATGACTGCAGCAAACTGCTACCAACTTCAATGAGCCAAGGACAATAACTATCATGAAATGGTTGAGTTTAAAATTTTTAGTGTAGTGAGAAAAAAGGACAGAAGAGTTGCTACCCTGGACTTCAGGAGAGCAAACTTTAAGCTATTCAGGGAGCTATTTAGCAGAGTACCCTGGGAATCTGCTTTTGAGGGCTTAGGAGTCCACGAGTGCTGGTCAGTCTTTAAGAACCACCTTTTAGAAGCACAGGAGCAGGCAATTCCACTGTGTTGAAAGTCAAGCAAGCGGGGCGGAAGACCAGCTTGGCTGAACAGGGAACTCCTCGTGGAGCTCAAGAGGAAAAAAAAATTGTATGATCTCTGGAAGCGACGTCAGGCTTTGCAGGAAGATTACAGAGCTGTGGTTCATATATGCAGGGAGAAGACATGAAAGCTCAATTAGAGTTGAAACTGGACAGTGTTGTTTCAGATAGCAAGAAGGGCTTTTTTAGGTACATTAATAGCAAGAGGAGGTCTAAAGAAAACATTTGACTGATACTTGTTGAAGATGGTCACCTGACTAATAGGGATGAAGAAAAAGCGAAGGCATTCAATGTGTTTTTTGCCTCAATCTTTAATAATACTGATAGACCTTGGGCTGCCCAGTCCCCTGAGTTGGAGGACCATGAGTGTGGGAACAGTGAGTTTCCATTTGTGGACACTGAAATTGTAGGGGATCAACTGTATCAGTTGAATGTTCACAAGTGCATGGGGCCTGGTGGGATTCATCACAGAGTACTGAAGGAGCTAGCGGATGTTACAGCAGGACCCCTCTCGATCATCTACCAAAGGT
>NW_010510936.1:0-79606 GCF_000687285.1 Phaethon lepturus
GGGGGCAGGGGGAGTGGGGGTGGGGGTAGAGGAGTCAGGAATGAGGCAGTGAAGCTGTGCCTGGGGAAAGGGGCAGGAGGGAGGCCTTTTAGTTTGGCCTCTTTCTCACCATCCAACACTGTTTTGATTGGCAACAACTAGGTTCTCCCCCCACGTTGAGTCAGTTTGACAGTAACTGATACAGGATCGCCCTTGTCTTCATCTCGACCCACGAGCTTTTCCACCTTATATTCACCCCTGTCCTGTTGAGGAGGGGGATGGAGAGTGCCTCAGTGGGCAGCCAGCAGATAGCCAAGGTCAACTCAGCACGAGTATCCTTCTCTGATATGCTTCACTGTCTCCTGTTTGGAAACTTTTGTTCGCAACTCTGCTGTTAGCAGCTGAGTTCCAACTTTCAGTACAGAAAAATCAGTAGATAAAAATCCATCAAGCTCTTCAAGCTCCTAGTCTCATGCCATAAATGTATGGCAGCAAGGGTTCATAGGGAAGTACAAAAAAATTATTTCCTTTTGCCTCCACAGAAGGAAGCCGTGTCTCGTTTGCTTATTAGGAAAAAAGGAAAACACACATGTAATTAAAATTATGTATCAAGCATATTTTGAATAAAATGAGAACCCAGTGCAAACTCCATATATTGAAATACCAGCAGTGATTCAAAACAAAACATTCACTAAATAAGATGGTTTAACAAAAAGTATTGACTAAATCAGAAAGAAAACCAAAGACAGAAAGCATAGCCATCTCCCCGAAAACAACCAGTGAACCTTCCAAACAAATACGTGCACATCTCTGAGTACTTCCACTGTGGCATCATGTGAGCAAACAAGTATCCTTCCGTAAGGGCACAAAGATGGATGGAAATACCCTGATTTCCTCTTCACTATCCAGACTTCTGCTCCTCAAATGATCTTCCTGTACATTGTATTTTCCTACTGCCTCCCGCAGTCCAAGACACAAGGGCCCTGTGCTCATCTTTCAAACTCCAGTCCTGACTCCATTCTGACTATATAGAACAGAGACTTGAATACTTGATAAATACATTTTAAGAATTACTATATATTCTTCTCTTTCCCCTGTCCTCCACTCATTAATATTTCTAGTCGTAAATGTCCTCTAGGGAGCTCAGCAGCAACTAGGGCCACCTCTGGGAAAACAAGGATTCACATGTTGTGATGGCTCACAAGCACATGTAAGTCTGCAGTAAGAGCAGAACAAAATTTGTTTAGAGAGGATTAAAACTACCTGGTGTCTCAGAACACAACTACAGAGGATGGTGTAGAATGGAACAGGTTTGTAAAGAAACAGAGATTGGAGCCACCAATACCTGCTTCAGGTAAGGACGACAGAGGCTCTTATCACTGTAAAAAATAAGCTTTGGAAGTTGTCCCAGTGACTGCTAGTAGCTCAGATGAACTACACAACTCTCACAATGCTCAGGCCCCGTCCTGACTTGAAAAATCAGATGTTTTATGGTATCTGCAGTTAGTGACAGAGATAAGCCACCACTTGAGGTAACTAAACCATTGCTTGAAGTTATGGACAACAAAACTTGTGCATCTTTCTATGGAAATGCCAAATTTTGCTCTGAGCAGAGTCCCCTTAAGAGGAAAGGGACCGCTCAGAGGAAGATGCCTACTTGCTCTGTTTAGTCCTACAGCTGCAGGAAGCGTTCGGCTGCTACGTATGAGTGGTACAGCCTTAGAAAGCCCACATCTTTCTCCCTAGGACTGAAGGGAGAACTGCCTTATCTAAACGAAAAGGTAGGTCTTTTCTAAATGCAGGTACAACAAGTTCAATAGCTAGGATTTATTGCTCCATTTCTCCTTACATAGACTGTGTCAACTTCTCTGGTTCACACAGACATATGCAGAATCAAGAAAAAGTCTGTGAAGTAAAGAATTTGTGTAGATGGACTAGAAGAATAAAATTCCTTTTAAAATAAGTAAAAGCTTCATTACAATTAACAAAAGTCTAGAGAACCACAATAAAAACACCAGGTGCTTTCACCTCATCTACTAAAACAGAAGGGAACATACGCCAGGAGTCGCTGGGATCCTGTTTCCAAGCCATGTCCCTAGGTTTCCTCACACAAGCTGGCTATTCGAGCCCTGATCCAGTCCAGCCCCATGTGTTTATGCTGCTGGCTGCCTGATGCCTTCCCAGCACAGCTGGCATTTTTACTATAAGACCAAATGCTGGTAATGACAGTTTTATCTCAATTATTCCAGTTGTTAACCTAACCAAGTAATTCTTGGGAAAAAGATACAAAGAGTAGAGGAAAGGAAAGGTTTGTACTCAGTTGAATAAAATACCATTTTTCTCAGCGTACAAGACTAAGAGTTCTTCAGAAGAGGCAGCCTCTTATGGCAGAAGATGACAAGAGAACTGACTTGCTTTTGCTCTAATCACATTTGCTCATCTACTGTCAGCAGAATGAAACCTTGCACTCAGATTGCAAAACTGAACCTCTTTTATCCAGGTTCCTGGTTATTTAAGTCCCTTCAACATGTGTAAGTGGTAACATCTGAGGGTCTCCTCATTCTCCATCTTCCCCTTGTACTCCAAAAGCCAGAATTTTTCAGGCTTCCTCCAAAGCTAATGCCACTGTCTCTCTCAGACTATTTAAGCACCTTGTGTTCACAGCTTTTTCTTAAAAACTGAACTACGGCACATTATGAGGCAACCAGCTCTTATATTATGAAACATTTGACAGGTAAGGACACATTTTTATGTTCCTTCAAATACTGAATCCACAGTCTAAGTTACTCAGGAGAAAAAAAAAATACTCAGAGTAAGGAAAGATGGAAGAATAAACACACATCTTTAGCTGGAGATCAAAAAGACAAGTCCCCAGGCTGCTTGTAAAAAAGCCCTGCAGCACTAAGCTCGCATGGCATTTCCACAGCTAAAAGATGAGCAGGAGCATGATGCGCAATACCTACAAGTTTACAGACTAGCACCCAAATGTCTTGTTGATGAAAATAGGACTGGAAGATATTTATAGAAAAATCACTTTTAAAAAGCCAGTGCTGTGTTTCTTTATACTTCATTTTTTATATTCAAAGAAATATAAAATCATTGTCAAATATACACTTTGGGTGGAGTTTTTTGGGGTTTTTTTGTTTGTTGTTGTTGTTGGTTTTTTCCCCCAAAATCCAAACTATGCTAAATGCAAAAATCAGTGAAAAGCTTTCATAACTAACCTTAAAAAATGAAATCAATTTGTGAACATTTACTATTTAAATTGGCAAATCCTCTACTGGCAACCAAACAGTTAAAGAAGAAAAAGGAAAAAAGCCTTAAAAGACTCAAGAGAATTAGCTGTTGCTAAAACAATTTTATGGTCCTTTCCACTTCACTGGAGGTAGTTTGTATGGCTGACTGGAATCTATTCAATGCTGTCAAACATCTAACACTCCCATAGCTAGACGCCTTACAATGAATAACAAGCAGTCTAGCTGCCAATATGCTAGAACTGCATTTTTTACTAAGGACTGGACCCGAACCCAGCAACACTCTAACTTCATTGTTAGATGCCTTGTTAATTTATAAGACCAAAAATTAACCACAACAAACAAAAGTGCCAAAATTCCAAAGCACCGCAGCTAGAAAATCCATCATATTTAATAAACCACAACAGAGAAAGTCAGGTTCATAAAAAAACCTGCACATCTAATTTCTCTTTTGTAGTTTAAATTGATTTTGTAATACAAAATAACACTCAATTTCAGTAGATGACTTACACAATCTCGGGAGGCTTACAATAGATGCACACAATAGAATAAAAGTAGAAACAATGAATAGAGTGTACACAACTCTTGTTGAAACACTAAGCACATCATCTGGCATCCCGAGTATCATCATTTCCATAAATATTATCCCAACCATTGATTGTCATGCTCAGTATTGTGCTTCAAGCAAAATCCTGGACTCTTACCATATTTACATCCTTCATCTTTCAACTGTAATAATGGTGAAGCGCTGACACCAGAATCATATTCCAAGTAAGACAGAGTGCTCAGTGACAACACTGTCTCTCTGAAATTATGACTGTGACATCTTGGCAGGTTTACAATTATGGCTTTGATAGGACTTCTATTTTGTACCTCATATCCTGCCATCAGACCCACATGGGGACACTGCCCTTTTCATACGGCATCAAGTAAAAGTCAAACAGGACACAGACGTTATGATTTAGGGTATACTCTCAAGCATTTTTCATTTCGGGGTGAAAATTAGCATCATTCTGACCATATATTTTACACAGGCTATGACTTTGCATTTTGCTTTTCATTATTATTTTAATGAAGTTACACTTGGGTGTATAGTACGTAGGAACTCATTCTCTAGGAACCAAAAGGTGCTGAAAAATTTCAGAGGCTCAGTTTGGCAAACAAAATGAAGCAAAGCAGCTGTTTTGAGAAAAAAATGGTTGTATCATGCAGATACATGGCTCTCTGAGGAAAAACTAAATTCAAATCAATAGTAGAACTAATAAGCTCATTCTTACTAAATAAGAATAGATGCTAAATGAACTAGCCTTTTACAGCCCTAAAAAAGATGCAACTTCATTTGAAGGAGTGAAGAGGAGCAGCGCGCTGTGTATATTAATGTGTGCACATGGGCTTACGTACCCTTGTGTTAAGTCTTCATAGCACTTAAAATCAGAGGGACAGGCTTAACACTCCTGCACTGGCCAAGGACACTTGCTTCATCAGCCATGCACTTTTAAGAATGTATTTAGAATTAATATCAATGGTGTATCGTTGTTTGTTAAGCTTGAAGAAAACAACAATGAAGTTACAAAATATGCTTTTCAGAAATGTATCACCACTTTTAGTTATTTTCCCTAAATGAAGATAGTAAACATAATGCAAAGTGAATAATAAATAATGTTTTTTTTTGACTACACTGTTTAGGCCTCTTGCTCGGAAAGCAGGTTATTATTTCTTGGCTTTACATTTACACTACTATCCTTACTCTCTACATTTGGATAACTTCCTAGCTGTATACCATACATTAGTGTATACCTATGCAACTTAGAAGAAACACCAGAATCATGCATAATTTCATCTGTATGCAAAATGTCCTAAAAACACCCACGTATATACTAGCTTAAGAGCATTTCTGGGACCACAAACACAAATACCTGACACGTTTTCCACAAACACTTTGGCAATAAGACTAGGCCAAACAAGCGTATCTTTATTGTAAACTGAAAAAAAGACCAGTGCCGAGATCCCTCTCAGACAGAAGCCTCTGTCAGAAGGCAGCAGCCCCAAATCACTATCATTCCCAAAACCTTAATCACAGTAATTAACCACAAATGGTTAATCACAATCAGAGCTGGTCTCAGATCAAAAGATGGTAAAAAGCTACATCCATCAATTCAGTTGATATGAATGTTTAGCATAAAGCTTTCAGGTTACATGTTTACACAAAATAGAAGATTTAGGGAATGGAAAGTAAAACTTGAACACTGCTCCGCCAGGCAGAAGAGAGCTTTTTATCTTACTACAGATTAATGACTTGTTAATAGTGTGGTTAAGCACTATCAGCAAGTGAGCAGTCAGTTGGGAGGTAAGATGTGACTTGCGATGGAATGCCTTTGGGTATGAAGAGACACGTACATCCAAATGAATGATCACTTCTGCAAAAGCAAATTTAAGGCTGTACAATTTATGTGAAAGTAAATTCTCAGCTACATGTTTAGTCAAATAACATGACAGCTGGATAATACCCAGTAAATACCTCTCAGAACCAACTCAACTATAATTATACAGTGTTTTTTATTCCTACTCTGATAATAATTTACATTTTTGGAAATGTATGTATTTAATTTTAACCTACTTCATATTGACAGAAATAGCAAATTTCAAGCAGTTCCATAACTCCAGATGAGATGATCCTTAACACCAGGAAATCAGGCTACTCCTTGGTATCAAATATCTGCATGGAAGAGAACTGTCATTAACCAACACGAGCCAGAAAGCTCCTTACATCCCCTTAAAGAGCTGTTCAAGACTACATGAGCTCTAATTCTCCAGAGGACTTTTGTAACAGATGGGAATGAGGCAAGTGCATTAAACAATTTAGATTATTATTTCCAGAAATACTTCTATAGTACTCAAGTGTCAAAATGCTTTTAAATCAAGCAAATAGCACGTGGGCAAGACTTACAAAGCTGACTACAAGAATTAGATGCTTATACTCCATGAAATTCAGTTGACACCAGATATATAGTTCCACTGCTCGTTTTTAAAAATTCATTCGTGACTGATCGTAAGATGAGAGCAGTATCTTAATGAGTATAAAGCCTAAGAGAAATCAAACAAAATTTTAATGTAGACAATTTTTATACGTCTTATATCACTGTGAACCTTTTGCACAGAAACACATCATTACATTACAAGGTGTGCCTCCAGTGCAACTCACCAGGTTTCCGAAAGGTCTGCTTTTGACCCTGGTTTCACAAAGATTTGAACCTGATGTACATTCATGTAACTTTGGTTCACAAGAACAAAATATACAAGCTCACACCTTCAACGTAAGTGACTGCGTCATTCAAGATCACCTCTGCGAGAAGCACTACTAAATCAGATGGCTTCAATAGGGCAACCATTCCAGCTCCTTAAAGGTCACGTACAGATACCTCATCTTAGTCAGGTGTTTCCTCCATTTTCTGTTGTCAGAGGAGTTTCCTGGTAAGTGCTTAGAAAAAGCAAAATGTAATTTTAAATAACATTTCCAGTGTAAATATTGCACGAACATAGCTTTCCCTGTATGTTTTTACAGTTATTTTCAGCAATGTAACCACAAGGAACTGAATATACTGCTTTAACCTCTGCTAAGTATGGTTCTTATACTTACTGACAGCTGGTGTTGATCATCTGAACTGGAAAACTTACAGGAAGGAAGCACCTGAGTTCAGCTCTGAGTGTTCTCCAAAGTCTCCAGGAGTGTTTTATGATACCATTCAATGTCTTTAATCAAGTAGTTCATTACTGGCTGGCAGAAACTCTTTGTTGCTGTGAACTCACTCAGCACAAAGTTATTTTGTTCATAGTACTGCCATTTCCTTTTCAAATTTGTAAGGGTGCTGTGCATCAGTCTCCTGCTGCTGTAAATTTGGCAGTCTTTTCTCTAAGCTTTTATTTTCCTAAAGGTTACTGTTTTAACAGGTCTCAAGTCTTATTTCTCAGGATTGTTTTTTCTTCTCCATTCATAGTGATTTCAGACCACCTAAATTATTTTCTCTAAGCCTTCCATACACTGATGAATTTTTATGAGAAAATTTGTGGCAAGATTTTAATTATTTTTCCCAAAGGCCTATTTGCCTGTAAAGGACACGGAAAGTCTACCCTCAGATATCTCTAAAAATGAGGTGCTATTGAAGTACAGTACTAAGAACTGAAAAAAAAAAAATCCTAATTTCTAGCTCTAACTGTATCACTGACTTTTTGTTGAATATTACCGAACAAATCACACTAGCTCCCTCCATTTGTTTTTCACAATACAACACCAGAATAAAGCTATTTCATAAGAATACTGCAAGAATCAAATACTAGATAGTCTTTCAGTGCTTCTATCTTCTTCTTAGACTCCTTGTTGCCTCCCAGCTCTCTCCAACTCTACCAGTGTTCCCCATCTTACCCACCTCAGATACCTCTACCTATAGAGGTCTTCCCTGAGCACTAAAGAAAGTGGTTGCTTTGCAGCTGTATTAAGTACCATATAGTGGTCAGCAAGAGCAATTTCAGAATCAAAACATTAATGACATAATATAAATTATGGGATAAACGCTTTTAAAAATTACTCCAGGGAAGAAAGTTTAGAAAATAGTGGAGAATGATGGGCATGCATTTTATGATACCTGCTACCTGCTTTGCAACTGGAATTAAATTTTTAAAACTACTGATGGGGAGTAGATTGATAGACCAGCCACCAAGAACAACCATCTACCTAGAAGTATTTTCTGTTTATTTTTAATTGCTGTAAGTTCTAATTTGCTGTTAATTCTATGTAATTTGCCTCCCCAACTGCCAATTACATCCTAATTGCAAATGATCATAGCAGAAGTGGTTGCACAGGCATGGAAAGCCTAACTCCTTTGTCTGTCTTCATCACCAAGGACAACAGTCACTCCTACAAGCTTTCACCTTCTCACGTCTGCCTTGCATTTCTTGAGCGACACAAAATTTAAGAAACACTACTCAAATGAGCTACCAGAAATAGGCATCAGATGGGCTCTTTCATTACAACCTCACACCGATCCCATTTAAAACACAATCAGTATTTAGTGGATCTCTTCTCAGTATTACCCATCCTTCTCCTTGATACCTTCACAACCTGTGGACAGACTGTCATTGATTTCTCTGGGACTTTGATAAGACTTTTTTTCTCTCACAATCACTAATTCTGTTCTTCCTGACATTCCTGAAATTCCTAGCATCATGCATTTTAAATATCCCTCACTTCCTGTGTTTCTCCTGCCTCTATCTGCTCCTCTTCACAAAAGTTTATTCTTCTATCAATTATCACATTAACTGGTAAGCTTTTCTCCAAGAAGTTAATTGGCTCAAGGCACAGGTCTTTCTGCTTTCTCCTAATGCCTAATCTCTGATCATATCCAGGTTTTACAATCCCCCTCTATCGAGCCTTTTATTAGCTTTTGCTTTTATTACTCCCATAATCAAGGAACACAATATGTTGGACTTTTGTCTTGTATAACAGTTGGCCATTCTAAAAATATTAGGTCTGTGGCTTTTTACATTCTCTTCATTTAATACATTTTCAGCCATTATAACATTACCATAAAGATAAGTACTTTATGCTTATGAACTTCATGCAGCAAGAACACCACAGAGGAACACATGCCTTCCCACATTCCAAATATTTCTGCTAACACGCATCACTCGGCATTTTCCACCACGTCGGCAGGCAGGCAGGTTTCACAAGAAAAGTCACATGCAGAGTAGATGGTGTAGCAATACCTGGGAAAAGTGTTTTAAAGACCAACGGGTAATTATGTGTTCAAATTCTATTGAGCTGAAGTAGAATTCAGACCATAAAATGTTTCTTTGAAAATCTTGCCTCTGCCTTGACCTTGACAAATGGAGCCCTAATACACAGCAACATTAGCAGTACAGAATTTTTATATTCTAAATAAGTGTTTCCATGTGGCCTCGTTACCCTTTGGATTAAGGCATAGAGAAAAGCATCAAAAGTCAGGGTTGGCAGCCTCACACATCTTGCTGCTGAAGCATGACGCAGCAACTGCAACCGATACACACGGGCCCTGCCAGCCACCCATATGGCACTACACGTCTTTGTGGAAGAAGTAACAAGTCACCATTTCCAGCAGGCAGCCCAGAGGGGACTCAGGATCACAGGTGTTACCAATGTGGGCAAATGTATCCTATGCACTTCGGTATCTAGTAAATGAAAGACTCATCCTTTTGCTATTAGACCTCAGAACATTACTGTAACACAGGGCAGGTGCATATTTTATTCCATAGAGGAGAGATTAATCTCTTTGTAACCATGAATTGCCAAAGCTAAGAGGAAATCTGTACCTGAGCAGGGCACGGACTCCCAAGCTCCCACCTATCCAGCAGGAAAGCTGGTGCCTTTCAGACCCAAACCAGGGAAAAGCAATGCTACTCTGCAAGCAACACGACCAAGCTCCAGTGAAGGCCAAAACTGCAGCATGGGGATACGGTCCATATCCGTGGAGGTGCAGCTCTGTAGTCAGTGGGGCCAGACAGATTCTAACCATTTCTGATCCAACAGACATCTTCTCTACCTCATACGTTATTCTTTTTCCAATACCTGTGCCCACTCGAGACCCTCGGTCTGCTGGAGGCAGGCTGCAAGCAAGCCCTCACTAGCCCTACGCAAGCCACTGGATTGCCACCTTACTGGGACTCTACTCCAGGGAGCACAGGCGCAGGCAGCATTTGTCACGCTACTTGGTGATACACCTCCCCAAAGTGCCAGTCGCCAGCACGCATTTCAAAACTGCATCTCCCCCCCCTTGCATTTTAGCTGAGGGTATTTTACTTTCACTTTGAATAAAAAATAAAAATAAAATTGAAAAATAAAATCAAGACATGCACAAATGCAAAGTTTGAAATACAGCAATACAGCAGACTGAATAAATAAAAAATTAGACCAGCTTTAAGACGCAAAAGAAAAAAAAAGATAAAATGTCTCAAAAACGATAAGGAAGGGTGAGCAAACTTTGTCTCTGTAGCTGGCACCAAGCAGCAGTCAGGGCTCCTACCAATACGAAAGACAATTAGATTCCAGCAGACAAACTAGAAAGTAATGATTATGATTGCTGATGCTGCAGACCGTGGCTGGCCCGCATTAGGTTAAGTAAGCTGGATGCAAGCCAGTATCATTGAACAAATGGCATGGCACATTCTGGAGGAATCTGAAGAGAGATTACTAATATCTTAAAGGTGACCTTTCACACATGCTACCCCAGCACATCGGGCAATTCTCTTGGCTATAATGGACGAGATCAGCAGAGGCCAGTCTCTTCAAGTTATGCACTCTTCATACAAACAGGATTTTTTTTGTTTAAATTTATAATAATTGACTGCACCTCATTTGAGCAAAGTACCTTAAGTGCTTTATTGCTTTATTTCGCCCCTTCCCCCTGTTCTAAAGAAAACGTAATCTAAGTTTCCATTATTCATTATCATCCAGGTAGACAGCAAGCTAAAAAAGAACTCTAATTTTTAGCCACATTGTCTATTAAAAAATGTAAGCTGTTTCCTAAAAGGGCAGGTACGTTAATTAAGGCCCCTTCATTGTAAATGAAAATTACTAGGAGTGCTCTGCTTTCTTGAATGAGTTCTCCATATATTATTTATAATTTAATTAAACCAATTACAGCATTTGTGATGGACACGGTACATAAGGTAAACATTTCCACTTTTGCAGAACTTGGAAAGCATGCCACATGAACAGAAAAAGGTCTCTACATTTTTACGAAGGGAAAAGAGAAGGTATCTTATTTTCTAAAAATTTTCCTGTAAGTAAAACAAATAGTAAGTACACTGGGCACAAATCGCCTCAGCGTGGCCCAAAAGGGCCCTAGCGTAATTGGGAATCGGGCCCCGGATTCCAAGAAGCCATCTCACAGCCGGAAATCCTGAAGCTGTAGATTGAACTCCTTTCCGCTTCTTCAGAGAAGGAAATACAGCTTAATTAGGCTCAATTTTCTAAATAATGGTTATCCTCTGTAACTACTCAGTAAATTTTTAAATCAGTATCAGACTAAACGCTTGCTCAAATAGTGGAAGATAATCTTGCCCTGCTGACAACTGAAAAAGCTAGAAGACAGAGTAACACACACTGGCATATAGTTTGTATTCTCAAACAGAAAACATCCTTTGCTATCCTACAGAGCAGTCCCTGAAACAACACACTTCTGTGAAGAGATTTTGCTAGTGAGAGAACACAAAGAGAACTTTTGGGGAAAAAAGAACTAACATAATTTCAGACACAACCGTGCTTTCTGAATTCATTCTGAATGGAAGAAGGACAATGTTTAAAGTTACTGCTAGGGAACTGAGAAAGACCTGACTAAAATTATTTGAATAACCATTAAAGAAAATCCTCAGCCTGAAAGACACTTCAGAGAGAATTCTTCTTCCACATCAGCTAAAAACAATATACTCATTGACTTCATCTGCAATTATCTGATACTCACCTGGATTATGAATTTTACCCTGTCAATAAGCTAAGCAAGTGCGTATTATGAAGCTGAAGAATGCAATGCAGAATTATGTTTTAGCATTTTGTAACATGCTGCATATATTGCAGGAAATATGTCAGACCATTTTTGCTGTAGTCAGAAAGCTTGACTTTATTCTTAAGTACTTCTGTGTAATCAGTAATGAAGCCATGCAATGATTTAAGAGCATATCTGTAATCAGATAAAACTAATATATATACTAATAGTGTGCTTTGATTTTCATTTCTCTTCTAGACTCACATAAACATCTGAGTGAAAATTAGAGCAGATGCAAGAAGACTGTTCATTAGGTGTTCTAAGTTTAACACCGCTTTACAGGATACATTATGACGCTACCAACTAGACATTAGCACGATGAAGACGTGCTGTTCTGCAATGTGTGTGGGCTCCAACGCCTACTGTGTATTATCCAAGAACCTGGACAAATCTTGTCTTAATTTTTCCTGTTTATCCTTGGATGTCAGATGAACTAGCAGACACAAGTGTCATTGACGAAAAGTAAAGAAGAACCTGAGGCAATGTGAACCAAGGTAACTACAAATATCAAGTGAAAATTTTATCAGATTACTGTAAGTGGTTGGTGGGGTTTTTTTATAATCTAAGTATTATACTGACTGTAAGTCTCTGGCTCTGTCAGAAGAGAGTGGTGATATTAGGTATCTTGAAAAGTTACAAACATAACAGGCATCTCTCTCCTAATAAGACACTTCCTTAGTTTAGAACACCCTCTGCTATAGCTTCTTTCTGTAGACTCTCAAGTATTTTTTTTCTCATACATAATATGGTGACCAGAGTTCGCACAGGAATACAAGTTTTAGATCAGTGCATTTCCTTCTCATTTGTTCTCTGCAAGAATTCCTTTACTTTCAAGACAGGCAGATCTGTCTGCATTTTTTAGATTAGTCTTTACCCTGCTTAAGGCCACACTGATAAATTTTCTTCCATTGACAGTCATGTTGAACTTCATACAGATGCAGTCAGCTGCATCGTTAGTCATTTCAATAATTTCTGGTCTAATCTTCAACACCTTGAGAGAACACCTGCCAGTCATATGCTGCTATTATGAGACAGTTCTACCATCCTAGTTCTTTCCTCCTTAACGTACCACTTACAAAAAACGGATCCACTTTAAGTGTATTTTTATCCTTTACTTACAACAAATGCTGTCAAGTAAGTTTGATTTTGCATGCTCTTTTTCCAACTTTTTCATGACACGTACTCATAGCCCCGTACTATCTTCCTGATGTCTCAGTCAACACAAAAGGACTGTTAAATTATGAAACAGTTCATGTCTTTCCCTTTATTTAGAAATCCACTCTTCTAACCCTTTATACATATATATATATGTGTGTGTGTATATATATATATATGTATGTGTGTGTGGAACGTCCCCACACACTACAAATACATGCCAGGGGAACACTGCCCCTAGAGTTACAGAATCAGATGTTGTAGAGTATGAAAATACATTGTTGACATTGAGAATTATATATACCCCATTTTTTTGTTTAGAAAATCCTGCAGAGCTATCTGCTTTACAGGGTTGCTTCTCAAGGAGCAAACTTCCCCACAACCTTTTCATTTCAGAGCAGACTACTGAACCCCATCATAATTATCTGTAATGTTTTCATGGACTATTAAACAAAGATCTAGTTGAAGACTAAAAAGAGATGCAAAGACAACACCAACTTGTTAAATGTTTACACATCAAATAATGAAAGTGATAAATGGGAGTAGCAAATAGTTAAAGAGCACTTACCGTAGCAGAGAGCTGTGGTCCATTCAACTGTGCATGCAGGATGGCTTCATTGATGGAGTTCCGGATTCCCATCAGTGCAATTTCCAGATCATGAGAGGCAGCCATTTCGTTAGTCAGATATTCCAGTGTGGAGATATACTCCCTCCATTGCGCATCCAGGTCTGACACACTGGCCAAACAGCCCCTCATTACGTTTAGACAATATCCGACACAGGGTCTGATTAGCGTCAGGCCCTGGCAATGCGGGCAGTACTGCATCTTCACTAGAGCTTTGCTACATTCCTTCGTGAGAGCTGCGTGTTCAGTAGTATTTATCACTTCAATGCCCAGACTGAGGGCCTGGCTGAGCATCCTACTTGCCCAAAGAGATTTTGACAGCTCTGTAACCATGTTTTTAGAATAGCGTCCAAAAGGATTTATGTCTTGCCTTGTAAGCCGTAGACACTCTGTATAGTCCTCTGATAAATCTGTAATTCCTGGGTTTATTAGCCGACTATACACCAGAGGAAAGAGACTGTCAAAGAACCGTAATACTGCACTTTCCACTGTAGTCTCAGCGCCCAGAATGTAGAGAGAGATGTCTGTAAAAAGTTCTTTAACAGGCTCTGCTGCTTCTTTTGCCATAGGTCTGTAAGCTGTCTCAAACAGGGAACTTGTGCGGTTTTCAGCAAAGCGAAGCAAAGACTCAAAGGCCTCTAAAAAAGGGGCAGGGGAGAGAAAGAACTAGAGGTTAATAGCAGGCACCTGACATTTTAGTCACAGGACTAATATTGTCCTGAACAGGAACATCAATAGTTACATGAAATCTGTGGTTTGAATACACTAATGGTTAACACATCTTTCATCAGTAATATGATCAGAAAGACACCTAAATATCACGTGTATAATAAAGGCAACACATAATATGCAAATATTTTCTTAAAAAAAAGATGACTGTTCTCAGTAGCCAGACCCTGACCCAAAGTTACGAGATGAATGAAGGACTTGCACAGAATCCAGCAAGCACAGGCAGGGTCCTTCTAAGATGGGTTTTATAACTAACACTGCATTTGGGCAGCTCAACTAGATACATTTCCAAAACATCCTCCTACACACAAGTGACATCAGTTTCCAGTACACAAGCAGGACTGCAACATTTCCAGCGTTCCTACAGAACTCCAGAGAAGAATACCTGAGTAAGTAAAGTTATTTGTGTGATGCAAGTTCTGGAACTGTGAGACAAAGGAGTAACTGGTAACAGGAGCTGTCTGTAATACACCAATCACACTACCACTGCTGCAGTGGACCAAATGGATACTGATAAAATATCCACATTTAATAGAAGGGTGAAAATTCATATTCAAACTTATTGTAAAGCTATAAAACTTCACTACATATTGATATTAAAGTCAGAGAATGACATCTCATCACACAGAAATGCTGATCCTCATCCACTAGCTGTACTTTTCAACTGTAACCATTTGAAACGTTTTAATAACTTAATAGTTTATGAAAGCAGTATCTTGATAACAGAATAACAGCTTAAAGTTGTATTAGCTTTTCATCCCAAGCGATCTATTGCTATGAAATCCTGCATCAAGAATGGACAAAGCATAAGGCATTTATGTCCTCCTACAGTCGGTCTAGATTTCTAAAACACATACTTGTACAATTTGGAGAGCTGATGTGGCAAGTTAATACATGCTAGAATGAAGGACTAGACAAAGCTGACACACAAACAGCAACTTTAGATAAGCTGCTGGACAACAGCTCAATGGAAGCTTGTGAGATAACTGAATACAAACAGAAGTTGGAGCCTTTGCTTCACAGTGCTGTGAGTGGGTGGCTGAGAGGCGCTTCTTGCAAAGTACAGCTCAAGGATGAAGGAAAGATGCTGTGTGAATAAATTCTCCCCCTGTTAACTCCCTGGTCTGGTCACCAAGTCAGTGGTTGGGCAGGATTTGACACCAAGACTGCTAGGAACCAAAATCAAAGTGAAATTATAAAATCAGGAAAAAGGTATCTCCTTTAACTACAACATTTTTGAGTGGCCTAAACAAACAAATAAATAAATAAAGGGGTCACGGTTAACATATTTCAAATTGCAGAAGGCAAATATTATATACCCAAAACACTGATTGGGGCACTAGAATTCATAGATGGGGCAAGGAAGGGATCAGTTCCCAAGATTATTTTTAATGACACAGAAAACAGTAATCCACACCATTCCCACTGCTTTGTTTGGAAGCTCTACAACAAACAACCTCTGACGTAAATCATTCTTGCAGTCCTCTAGATTGCGAGTAGTTCCAGTAAAGGCAGGAGACTTATCACTTTATACCTCCTGAGGACTGGCCAGATAATGGGTTTTCCGTCTAATCCTACTCTACATTCATCTGAACATCACCACACGATTCACTGCAGCGTAACACAATCCAAAGTTGCTCAAAGATGAGCTCAGCAAAGGAGCAGATACAATACTGTAAGTCAAGATTAGCATACACCGGCACGGTTTTGTAGAAAAGCCTGCTCAGTGCCTTCCTCTGTTACATCTCCCTGGGCAACTAACTTGCTTGTTATGATAAGCGTCACAATCTCTTTACCACAAAGGGTGAATTAACTAGACAGTACAACATATCTCATTGTACATTAAACCATCAGTATTTTACACACACACGCACATGCTGTATCCTTCTGCCAGTGAATCTCCTCAGCACTCCCTGGTATTACAGCAACTAAGACTCTGGAAGTGCTTATAAAATCCTAGAAATTAAGAATTTGGATACATTTCAGTCGAAAAAGAAAATGAATTCTCAGGTGAGAAACACCTTGCCAAGTTTCAGACTGAAGCAGACTTTTACAGTTAAAAAACTAAAAAAGTTGAAAGTTTGATTTGTGATGGAAATAGTGACACAAGCTAAACTGTAGTGCAGTTAGCCGTGTGCTACTGCACTGTGAAATTTTGTTTGCCACATCACCCCTATATGTTTATTTTTATTTCTAGAGGAAACCTAAACACCATTTTTATCACAGTAAAAAGGCAATGGAAATATTCAAAACATGAAAATGGTGTTTTAAGTTTCCCCCTTCAACTACACACACTCTCTTACAGATATTCAGCTTATCATTAGACTACGGGAGCAGGAACTCTCTCCTACAGTGACAGTCCTACACTGTTGCTTTACCTTCCACGCTCATAAAGGCAGAACTGCAGGCTTCATCCTCCTGATACAAAAACTAAGTAAAATGCATTTATGAATGTGCAAGTATCCTTACTGTCCTGAGAAATAACATCCCCAGCGCAAGATGAGAGCAAAACAGTCAATGACAACATACATCCCAAGAAAACAGATTTCAGGATACTAGGCTGTAGACTAGAAACCATGTAGCATTTTATTTTCAAACCTCTTAACTGTAAAATTCTGCATTCAATTAAATAAAATTCTGTATCTATTCTGAGATAAGTATGAAATGAAAATATTAATAGTGTAATTTATTTTTCATTGTATAAGATAAAAATTGTGATGGTATATAGCTTCATACTTCCTGCAAAAAGAGCTCTAAAATCAAAAGCAGGGTACAAAAAAATATTTCTGCTGACTGTAGATGTGCTGCAAACACCCATAAGGTCTCATTTGCTTCCTTATCACAACTGGTCAGACAAAAAAAAATTACTCATGCTTGCAGGCACTCTAGCAATGATGTTCGAGAAGGAAATATCTAGGTCTTTTTTCATTGTTATACGGCATTAAGAGATGTTTGAGACAATCAAATTACTGGATCAGCTGGATGTTCTTAGACCTTTAATTAGAAATAATGGGGCTTCATGCAGTCAAACTATTTTGTAACAATGGACAGCTTGCATTCTGGTTGTGCAGAGCAGGCAACCTTAGCATCTTGTTTAAAAAGTGATTAATTGTATGTTTTTAATGCATCTAAATACCAAAGTACGGTACTTTATACAGAGTTTTTAAATCCCAAGGAGAGTTTACCACTATATAAAAAACTGAGTGCTCACCTGTGCGGTCAAATGCAGCACACTTTAGACATTTATGAACTGGCAAAAAGCTGAATTCTAAGCCTAAGCACACACTGGGAGAAACATTTGATCATCTTTCACAGCCTTTGGCTTCAACACCCCGCACCCCCAGCAGCATACAGTATACGATAAATTGCAAATGTATTTATTTTGAACAGTAATAAGCCATAACCAAAATCATCCAGAATTTGTTGGAGACATCATGTATTTTTTTGTCTTCCTTTAGTATTAAAATAAATAGGAAGGTGGAGAACAAGGTTGGTTCTCGTGTTCCTCAAAAGCCCCTTTTTGATTTAAGGCTACAGGTGAAGTGAAAAAACAGCCAGCTTTGGGTTTTGAACCAACGCACTGATAACTACTTAATGAAAGTCAAGCAACATCACCTTCCATGGGGAGAATTTTTTTCAAACTGTTTATCATGCACTCACAAAACGCTTGACACCACCACTGATGTGCCTGTGACAGTCAAACACAGCTGATCAAATACCGCTCACCTCTGGAAACTTCACAGCGAACTGCTGGGGTTTGGAAATGAGCTTCTGGAGGCAAGCCCAGTTATGACAAGATGCCACGCTGGTTTTGTTGCTCTACCAGCAGCACGGAGCCTGCCAGGCCAAGCAGCTAACCAGTGTGCATGCTGGGGTTCTAGCCTGGCTCCTAGCATTCGCATACGCTAAAAATCGTATTATGCTCCATCTAGTACGCATAGATGCAAAAACATTGCTTTGCACATATAGCATCCATGCTTTTTTAATCATGAGCATGGCCCAGCTTGGTTTTGAGCGATAGCTTCCTTCTGACAGAAATACATCCATCCTGACACAGAAGTGTTTTAGTTCTCTCAAATCAGCCAGCATCTATACCTAATGCAATAAAAATCACAAAGGATTCCCAACTTATCTCACACCAGCTTTTGCATGAGTGTAATACCACTGACTTCTTCAGTGGGGTTTAATTCTGATTTAAGCCCTCTGTATGTCAGAAGAAGCTGCAGAATTTAAGTGCTTCTGCTAAAGAAATCTGCTAAAGGATAGTGCTACAGAGAGAAACAGATTTACAAGGTATGTGTCAGTCTGCCCAATAGTTGGTGTGCCAGTATTTTCCAAAGATTTCCTGTTTTTTTCACCACCTGGAGGTCTATTTGGGGAAAGAACAAGCAGATTTTAAGTAACACTACAGAAAAAGGAAAAATATCTAATACTGTAACTACAGCTTTGACTAGTTCCTTACGTCATGTAAAGACTGCATTCAGTGACTTACACTAACTCACCTCTGCAGGAATAGCTTGTGTTTTTAAATTGCTGTCATCTCCATTTTAATGCAGTCAGGCACAACAGCTCTCCCAGTCTATGCCCAGGCCACCATCCCTTCTCCTGCAGCCTTATCCTTAAGACAAGGATCAAAGATGCAAAACTGCCACGCATCAATCTGCCACTCCTTCTGCCGCAAAAATCTTTCTGGATGTGTTCCAAGGAATTGTTTGTCGGGTTATTTTTTCAGGCTCCCAGACACATAGCAGCATAGCCTCAAGGAAAGACCTCAACAAAACCAGTCACTGAAGCGCATAGCGAGTCTGCACACACGTGGTAGTACGAAAGCTTGCATTCAAGATTGCCTTTGTCTCAAATCCCACATTTCTTACAGTGCATGAAGGTCAGCAGATGTGGTCTCAGAGACTACACACAGACAGGAGTTTTCCAAGAAAATTTGGATTGACGTATGATAGCCATACATAGAGAAAAAGCTCATTTACTTCCCCCTGTTATACCAGACCTTCACAAGCTATTGAGATCCTTATTCTGTCAGCAGCTACAGGGTTCATGTGGGTAGCGTTAGGAGGGACTAAGCAACTTCCAACTTGCTAGATTATGAATCAGTCCAAATCTACGTTCTTTTCTTTCCACAGGTCCAACACAAGAATGTTCGCATGAGAACCATTTTCCCAAGCTAAAGTCAATCTAAGCGTCAGACACCTCTGTGCACAGAGGACCTTTTCTTGTCGCGCAGAAGCTGCAGCTGAGATGGAGCAGCTCTACTGTTTGAACCCCCATGTCCTCAAAAACTAAAGTCATAAACTGAGCGCGAACCCCGACACGCAGATGGGAAAGGAAAGGTACTGTCATTGCTATTACGCGTCCGTGTGACTCAGCTAGCGCCGTGCCCACAGAACTGACAAGGTAAGACCACCCTCCTGATGCAACAGCTCTCCACTACGTTAATAACTCCTTACACTTTGCAATAATTAAATGCACGCTGAACTTAAATTTTAACCCACCCAACTTCTAAAAAACAACAGAAGGAATCCATTATGTTATAAACATTACTGAAAAGATTTAACAATACTCAATAAAACAAAAAGTAGAAGAAAACCCTGAAACTATCTATACAGAAATAACATCTGCGTACATTTCAGATTTGAGTGTAATCGTGAAAGAAGAATGACAAATTTAAGTAGCTCCATTATTTGTTTGGTCTCTTAGGACCACACTAATATTTGGCTCCTTTCCCTTCAACATCTTGCATTTATTAGAGTTACAGGATGAATGAAAGCTACAGTTTGTTGAACAATAGCTTCCTTTTCATGCTTTCAAGTCCATTAAATCTTCGGCATCTTTATGGTTTGCCAAAATAAAGGAAACATATTAGTATTTTGCAGCAAAAGAATTTAAGTACATATTATTTGCAATTTGATGCATAGAGAGCAACGTACACAGCGAAAAATCACACCCAGGTACACATCTACATGAGACACAAAGGATAAAATTCCGAGTTCTACTTTTTTGGATATGCAATGTGATCTAAACATATTTAAAAGAACAAGAACACAGAGTGCTCAAAAAACTTCATTAAACAAGATGAACAGGTGAGGTGTTTTTTTAGATCTTAAGATTACTTTAAAAAAAGAATTTAAGTGCAAACCAAGTCTTGTACAGGGAGAAGGAGAGGAAACATGCAGCTCATTTTGGTGAGATTGATGACCACGGAAACTATTAACTTCAGGATATTTTGGTGAGGATTTGATTCTGGAAGCATTAGTAATAGAAGTAACATCACCAAGTTCAAAATAGGCTCAGTGCTTCATAGGCTGGTGATGCAAAAGGGAAAAAGGCAGTAGACACACAAGCCTAGGAGGTACCTCAGTAACAACAGAGCAGTCCAGTGACAAATAGCCATCTTTTGTTCTGCTCTGGTCATTTTGCCATGAAATCAAGTTATTTCTGTAGACTGTGTGCTGGTGAATACACCCAAATTGCTGGAAGTAGTAACCACAGTGCACCCATTTTTCAGACTTCATGGCTTTATCAGTAACAAAAAAACAACGTATAACAAAGTTGCAACCAGCTGCAAAGGTATTTATCAAAGACAGTCTAAAGAAAGCTCTGCAGCCTGCCGTACCAAACCCTATCTGCCATTTCTGAAGGAAACACTATATGGAAAAGTTTAAATCAGCTGCAGTTTGTTAACTCAATTTTGAGCTGCTCACTATCTAGTTCACCTTCAAACTTTTTTGAATACAATGAATGAGCTGGTAATTAAATTTAGCTGTTTATTATTTCTGTATACTGCATTTCAGTACAGTTGTACTTTATTTTATACGTTGTAATTATGCGGTGCACTTACTTACTCCTTTTCAAAGTGAGCAGTCTCAAGTAAAACTAGATCAGTTGACCAGCAGAAAGCTGGAGACCAGATGTGATATTAACCTTTTATGACACCACTGGCTTCCGCTGACAGATAAATAAAGCAAGTAGTTCTTTGGGAATATTTGTGCATTACAAGACTGATGGACACCTAGCATCACTGTGGTAAGATGATCTGGAAGAGCAGTAAAAGCCCTGAGGACTATGGCTGGACTTTTTATAAAGCCATGGCTATCACAGTGTTATTCTCCTTCCATCAAAACAGAATTCCAAATGGTGATTCATGTAATTCATATCTGCCAAGTTCAAACCTGTCAGCTATTACTTAGTAAGATCAGTTCACAGTTTTGACAGGAGTTGGGCCAAAATAACTGAAGAACAAACTACAGCTGTGCTTCAGCAACTTTAGCTATGCCTTTAATTTGCTTTCCAAGAACAATTAATTTATAAAAAAGGTTCTCTCAACCTACAAGGGGAAAAAAAACATAAGCAGTTATATATCTGTAGGTAGCTAGGCTCTTCACATAACTATAAATACCTCAGAAGTTCTTAGGAGGTTTAACAGCCATCAGACCGGGAGCAGAAATGATGTTATCTGAATTATTTGATCAATCACTAACATAGACAGTGATGACTGGAAGCCACAGCTACACGAAGTAGCACACAATTCCCAAGATGGATTACAGCACAAAGCCCTTGCAAAATAGCTTTGAATGACAACCCTGTAATCATCAACACCTCTTTCAAGATAGATACGTAGAAACAGTCTACATTGCTTAAATTAGATCTGATCTAACTATTCTAATGAACAAGTTTTTGCTACATAAAAAAGCATCCACTTTTATTTTTTCAGGCTAAAACCCTGTGCACAGTTGCAAAGATGCGTAGTGAACTGAAAAGTCATCATTTTTCCCTTAGAAAATAAAAAAGCTTTCCAGTAAAAATAAACAGCTTGAACAATATTTTCTTAAAAATCAACCCTGAATCATCACTTTATGGGAGGAGATAAACCCCTGGTATCTTTTCAAGTGAAGTTCTTGCTGCAGGGTGTTGTTGGTTTGTTTGGGTTTTTTTGACATATTTGAGTATTGCTGTAAAAACATAGTCAGCCCCAAAAGGTGTGTTGGCCCAGCAACCCAAGACTTGCATGGTGTTAGACAGGATTTATAGCGCGCTCTAAAAAATGGATTGCCCTCGGTTTGGTTGTTTCAGAATAGATACTTGGTACATATGGCTGCAATTCCTTTGAATGAGCAGCGCTTCCAGTGCCAAAGCCTTGCATGCTTTTTCTACCAATTTTCAATACCCAACGGTTTGGTTATTAAATTGTAACAATACACTTCAAGACTCACATGGTTGTTACCAAAATACAGAGTGAGAGATGGAGCTCAAGGTACCTTTAGGGCACGCTTGTATCTGAGGCCAGCCAGGTAGTCCTGGTGACTATACGTGTTAAACACTGACAGAAACAGTAACTGACATTGGGAGATGATGCAAAACAGTTACCTCATTCTTTCTGGGGTTCCATAACAATTACTTTTCCACGTGCGTATGCCATTTTTCAATGCTGTGAATCACTGCACTATGCACACTAGCATGGGCTAGTGCGTAAATGAAGATAATACCTTTACTGTAACCTCTAGGATTAAGGCTTTCAGGCAATCTCTTCCCACAAACTTCTAAACAGAATGAAAGGGTATCACTGTCTTTGGATTTCCCAGACTACTTTTATCACAAGTACTTTTGGAATGAGATACTCAGCACATGTAGTGTAGTTTCCAGAACTGAAACAGACTTGTGGAAGAACCGCTGCACATTCATGACTGCAGTGTGGGCTGGCTTGAGAGCCTGAGGCGGTGTGTCATGTATCACAGCATTCTGAACGCTCTGGGCCCATATGGAGTAAAAAAGTAACTTCGTAAGTGGAATCTATGCCTAGGCGAGGGTGAGGACAACATTTAAATGACAACACGTGTAGGACGTACACATACAAGTACTCAGGAGCGAGCAAGTACTAGTAACCGTGGACTGCTGACATAGGAAAACCAGAAAGTCCAAAATGCAATTACATGGGGACACAGCTAACGTACAAGTAAAATGCGCATATGTAAAGATATTGCTGTTTTATATTGCTTTATATATTGAGAGGGACGATTCAAAAAGATATTAGGGGAAAAAATGGCCAAAAATTGCTTCTGCAGCCTTCCTGCAAATGAAAACCATAGAGAAAGTAAAAGCTGCGCCAGCTCCGCGCAGTGCCAGGTACTAATGCCAGAGAGGAACAGATGCCATCGCTAGACAAAGAGAGGGCATTTATATGTTGGTGGTCTGCTGGAGCTCAGACGCATACTGCCCATTTGACACAATCGGGCTTGGAGAGCAAGCAAGTGGGGCTTGCCAAAAACACTACAGACTTCTCTGTTGCTTGACTTACAGTGTGGCACTGATGATCCATGAGGCACTGAGCACTGGGATGGTACCTATGGAGAAGTATGAAATACAAAACACATCTTTAAAATCCAGATGTGACCACAGTACCAAGTACACTCTAAGAATCGTCTCTGGTACACTGCTGCACTGCACGTTCGTGTTCACTGGCAGGGACACACTTCAAAGTTGCCAGTAACTTTGGGACACAGAAGAAATTGAGGTATTTTATTTGTGTACCTCTGGTGTATTAAATACTATCAAGAAAGGAAAGTACAAAACAGTTTTAATCACTTTCTAACTAATGTTAAGAACCGCCAAAAATTTCTCTTCCGAGTCAATCAAGAGAAAGCAAGAAGATGTAAAAATCTTTTCATTCTTCTGAGAATTTTTTCATTAACAGAAAAGCAACCAGACAGTCTCAAGAGAGAGTTTTCTCAACCCTCTGATTAAGGAGCTCAACTGGCACAAGGAAAACAAATACGTTTGTTTCAGAAGGTCATGAACTATTTCATGATTTCCAGCTGAATTAGTTAGGTGGTCCATTATGACCCATTTCTAAAAATCTAAGAGAAAAATAGCTACAAGAGACAGGATTAGCTTAAAGATGAAATTTGTGGGGGAGGTCATTTATTATTCATGAGGTTTTTTCATCTTCTTTCTGTACTAATGTAGAAATACAACAAATGTCTGAATTCCATTAAGGAGCTCAGGTCACAAATAAGACTTAAAAAATCCTCCTTTTTTAAAATCTAGATTAAATCTGTATTTATCAACAACTTTAAAACAAAGAAAATGGTCTTTATGTAAAGAACTGCAATAATGCAACCCTGTGTGTTCAACAATGAAGAGTCTCTAACCCAGAACTGCCAGCTGGCTCGAGAACTGCACTTGATGTGCCCACACGCCCAGCTTCCAGCCCTCAGCTGCAAGAAGGAAAAGGATCATTACTCACCAGGGCAGTCAGACACTGAATGGCAGTCTTGACAATGACTGTGTACTTCTAATTTGTTCAAAGGCAGTGACCACAAAACCTTTCAGCTGTATCTTCTAATTCTGGATTAGGTAACATCAACTTCATTTCCCAGTACTGTGAACCTACTGACTTTACCCAATCTTCTTTCTCAGGCTAGTCTACATTGGGAAGCCCTCGCAAAATAAACAAAGGAGAACATAAAAGTCCAACAGCTAAGTCCTTGTGCAAAGACAGTCTTTCATAGAAGTTATCTTCTGCAAATGATTTAATTCAGTGGCTTTTGTGTTTTTCAGATCCTTGGACAACTTCTATCCACCAAAACTAGTGACATACCAGATGCAGTATCCTCACCCAAATTTCAGCTGAAAACAGTTTGGTATTGTTCCACAAACCAGCTGCAGGCCAGTAAATGGTTTGTGTGTGGTCCACAGGGTGAGAGCCATTGGCCTCTTCTACAGCATACCGAAAAGCATATAGTCATCTAGATAAAGGGTAAAGGTACTGGCCTTGGATAGAAAATACAGGCAAGTAATGCTTAAAAACCCAAAACCTTTCCTGCAACATCTATTTTTGGCTGTCTCCTTTTGTAGATTATTTTGCAAACATATTTGATGCCATAAACCCATAAGATAATTGAAAGGACATGTTTGCTTGAAGGAGCTGACCCTGTTCATGGACTTTCTTCACAGCCAGAACAAAGATCTTCACTAGACTACTGAAGAAAAATAGTGGAAAAGACTTCCATGATTGATTTTAACAGACACTGAATCCAAATCACTATCTAGGAAGATATTCCGGGTGTTACTTTTTAAAATTTCACATTCTTACAAAGCTTCTCTCAATAGGAAAATTAAAGGTGGATCTATACTTAAAATAATCCCATAAAAATAGAACACATTTTTCTTTATAGTGAAGAGCTTCTCCTCGATTTATCATCCAAATTCCTTCAAGTAAAGTGACTGGCATGTGTTCAACATATGGGTCAGAACTGGCAGCAGCACAGATGTTGGTGATTTGATAGCTAACCAGATGTTTGTGGAGAACTAGCTCCAGTTATTCCTAAGGGAAAGCACATAAAGTTCATTAGCAGTAATAAATCACACACCTATTTTTCTCCTGAAATTCCTTCCTTAAAGAAAATATGTGAAGCTCAGTTTCTCCCATCACATGGACTACAGAGATTTTACAGGACAAGTCCCAGTCACACCAAAGATGACAAAAAGCCAAAGCAATTAAACTTATGTGCAGAAAATTGTGCAGCCCTTGATAAAAATAAAGTTACCATCACACCATATTTCAACATTGACACACATACCCAGACACCTTCTGAGATGAGTAAGGCTTCACAAGATCACAGAACTTGCTTAAATTCAAGAAATTGCATAGTTGCAAACCCATGGTTGCTTATTCCACCCCACCCCCAAGTCTATTGGTGGTCAGATCATAATTCAGTACAATGTTTTCCCATGAGGAGTAGCAGCAGCAGCAGAGGAATTTTGTAAGAGAGAACAAGGATAGGCTAAAAAACATGTCTGAAGAATTCATACACCTGCTTTCTTCATTTCAAGTTCCTCTGTATAAAGCTTTATGGCTTAGGACCTAAGGGAGCTGGCTCAGGGACCAGCACGAGTCACACGATCAGTTAAGAAGCTCCCACAAATAGTCCTGAACTTTTAATTTCTGGGGACCTGCAAGTTTGTTAAAAGTAAGCCACTGTTTCCCCCCTGTGCTTGCTGACCTTCAGGGACTGCTACAAAAAGTCTATTTGCGATTTTGATTGATGGAGTATCTTAAAGAGTTGGTGTTCATTTCGTTAACAGGGGCTTCTTGAGATAGCTCAAAGAGAACAAGCTGCCATGTTAAGTCCCCACTTCAGTAAGTTGCTCGTGTGTCTTCTCTTACAAAATGTGACAGACTTGCATTATATGCACTAAAAGGACCACTCTCCAAACTCAGAGGTTTCCCTGCCTCTGCAGGATCTACTTATTCCTACATGAGAAAGGGACATGCAACTGATTTTCTTAATTTAATTACATTAAAAATCTTTTGTAGGAAAAAAAAATAAAATCCCCAAACACAAAACTATGTCATATAATGCAAAAACATTTTAAACAAAAACCCACAAATTTATTCATTGTCAAATAAAAATAATGTAAAAAAAAAGCTATAGACCTACATGTGAGTTTGGAAAGCATTGAAGGACGCAAGCCTTAGCACAGATACTAAATGAATGCCCAGAGTCAACGTATTTGAATTGGGAAGAAAATTCAAACAACTGAATTTAGGCATGCTGAGAAAACATGTAATGCAGCAAAAGAAGAATTGAGACATAATATTGCAAAGTTAGTTTCCCCTTTTTTTTTTTTTTCTAAAGGAGGGTAGAGCTAAGACAGGAAAGAAATCAAAGCCACATTAACTTAACCTTAGACATGTCTGTGATTTTGAACAACTTCAGACAGGAAAAACACACAGAAAAATGAAGGAAAACATGCAAAAAAATTTTATAAAAGCTAAACAAAAGTTAGCATGCCAGATCATTACAAAACCTTTTTTTAGTAACTACCTTTTTCTATAAATAGAAAATTCTGTTTATCTAACCAATCTAAATGTCAATAATTTGTAAAATATTATGCTATGTAGTATATTAATAGACAAACTAGAGAAAACAGAATTTGATAGAAAGTTGGAGAAGCTGCTAGCAAAAAGTGCCAGCAAGTTGAAAGGAAAACTGTGATAGAAGATGGAGATTATTAGTACAGCTTCCCAAGAAGGTGCCCTGACTTTGATATATTCATCAGTGTCCTTGATGTAAAAATCAAGTATGTGCAGGGTGTGCATGTGTGTCGTGCGTCTACTTGCTCTCTCCAACCCCGAGCCCCTGCACACAGAGTGGTAAAGAGTGTCAATAAGAAGCATCGATACACGGCAGGAACAAAGTACAAGAAGGTAGGAATGACCTTGGATCCTGGAGTAACAGCACATAAAGTACAAGGGCATGTATTTATGCACTGGAACTAGTAACAAGAATTTCTGATCTAAGATGAGTACTCATCACGTAGAAATGACAGATGAAGATTTAATACATTGCTACAACTACCTGAAAGGGGGTTGTGGAGACAAGGGTGTTGGCCTCTTCTCCCAAGTAACCAGTGACAGGACGAGAGGAAATGGCCTCAAGTTGCGCCAGGGGAGGTTTAGATTGGATATTAGGAAAAATTTCTTCACCGAGAGAGTGGTCAGGCATTGGAACAGGCTGCCCAGGGAGGTGGTGGAGTCGCCATCTCTGGAAGTGTTCAAAAAAACATGTGGATGTGGTGCTTCAGGACATGGTTTAGGGGACATGGTGGCGCTGGATTAATGGTTGGACTTGATGATCTTGAAGGTCCTTTCCAACCTTAGTGATTCTGTGATTCATCCCAAAATGACTATAAAGTACCAATGTATAACAGCAAGATATAGGTGAATTTAATCTTATAATGCATCCAAAGAGAATTTTCTTGTATTCAGTTTAAATCCTAGGATTGTGAATTGGACAGTTTTCCTTAAATACATGGAATTGTAAGTCTATGTCACAGTATGAAACACAGGCAGTTAAGCCATCAGATTTTTAAAGAAGAAAATACTGCTTTTTAGCTACAAGGAAAATCAGGTTGTTGTCATAAAGTTGTGATTAGCTAGCACACCTCATGGTGCCCATTGTAAATACTAACTCTGGATTTATTAATTACAAACTACTTACACTATGTCTCCCATTCATCTGGGGGATTTGATATTGTTATATACTCACATCAATGTGGCTTCTAAAACAGAATTAGGACACTGAGTGTGGGGACAGTTAAACAGAATAAATAGAACGGGATCCAAAGAGGCCTTATTGCAGCCTTCCAGTGCTTAAAGGGGGCTTATATGAAAGATGGGGACAGACTTTGTAACAGGACCTGTGGTGATAGGACAAGGTGTAATGATTTTAAACTAAAAGAAGGGAGATTTAGACTAGATATGAGGAAGAAATTTTTCATACTGAGGGTGGTGAAGCACTGGCACAGGTTGCCCAGAGCGGTGGTGGATGCCCCATCGCTGGCAACATTCAAAGTCAGGTTGGACGGGGCTCTGAGCAGCCTGCTCTAGGTGACAGATGTCCCTGCTCACTCCAGGGCCTTGGACTAGATACCCTCTAAGGGTCTCTTCCAACCCAAACTACTCCATGATTCTACGACTCTGATTTTTCTGGCACCTTTTTCCCTAGCATGTCAGAACTCTTGGAAAATGCATCATAAAACCCTTGCAGATTTTTATTGCTTCCTTTCAGTGTCTTCCCACAAGAAGGAGCAGTCCTCTCAATTTTTATGCCTGAAACTCACATTTTCGACTTGGGCCCTAATTCACAAAAGTATTTAAGTATAAGCTTTACCTGCTGAGGACCACTGATGTTTTCAATTATCTCACTGAGGGCAGGCCCAGAGATAAAGGGTAGATTTTTGTGGGAATGCATTATAGTTTTCTTCTACTTTCTCATCTTGTATTGTTGATGTCATCACTGTATTGCTTCCTCTATTGCTTATGGGTATTTGTTACATGACAATCTATACTTCGTTTGCTTTTGTTAAACATGGGTCAGTGACGGAAACTCAACTATAGAAGTATTATACTTCGAATAGAGGGTCAAAGTATCTATTACATATATCTGTCATACTGAAGTTCTAATACACGATTGTTAAAATCTCATATACATGCAGCTTTTATAGTTCTGCTTAAAGTTTTGTGATCTTTTACTCAACAACTTAATGAAAAATAAGAGTTGCAGATAAATCAACCTGATAACGAAAGCAAATTAGCCATTATGCTACAGCAGACTTCCAAAATGAACTAGTGAACTGAGGTTGACTACAGCAATATAATACCATTTTTAATTACAATTCAGAACTTTCTTTTCCAGGTAGCTTTAGAGGGAGTTCTGAATGCTTGTTTGCTAAACTAAAGCACCAAAACTGATCTACGTAAATGGTATCATAATCCTTAACAAGCCCCGATTAAGCCAGTAGCATCTTTTCGGAAAGAGGGAGTCTGATGAATACAAGCAGTCTGCAGAACAATAGTAATGAATCAGAAAACTGAAAATATTTGTAAGTGAAGAGGTCGACATGTAAAGCTCAATATACACTACAGGAAACACCGGCCATGTCGAAGAAAAACATTTGGCTTCTATCACGCACCGATCATGAACAACCTATCTAGATATTACTAAGTGCTCTAGTTTGCAAAGAAGTTCGGGGAGCTGTCTAAACTGAAAAAGAACTGGAACTCATTTGAGATACAAGTAGCCCTGCTGTAAGCTGCAGCTATAAATTGCATTTTACTTTGCTATTACCCCTGTGCAACTGTCTCCATCCTTCCAAATCGCCTCATGGAGTCTTACTGCCAACTTGCCTTCTTCAGTCAGAAAATTACCCAGGCATGAAGACCAAATATTCACTTCAAAGCTCTGACAGGAACCCTAGTTCATACACATCTTAGACATAAAAAGAGCATAGTGAAACTATTTCAAATATGCAGCCATTCACTTTACTGTGGCACAGTGCTGGCTTTTCAACAGTGTGTTTTAACACACTGAAGTTCATCAGTTACTCTTATTCTCTAATAAGTCAAAGTCTCTCACTCTCAACAGCAAGCACAGAGCTCTCCACAGTATGGTTATCTTCTCTATCCTACAAACTCAGCCAATTTTAATCAGTCTGTTCTGTCCTAACTTTGTATAATGCGTATTACGTTAAAAATATTTAACGTATGGGGAACAAAGAGATGCTTAACTAAAAGACAAAGTCTATGAAGAATTTATCTTCATTTCAAGGTCATATGGAATCAATAAAAATAAATAAATTTTTCTACCCTGCTCATTTACGTATTGTACTTTTAGTCTAGTCAAATTAAAAAAGTAAACATGAAGATTTAAAAAGGGAAGGAAAAAGCCACCACTGTGAAATATGCTGACAGCAATTTTGTTGGTTTTGTTTCAGGAGAAATTACGAGATTCAGCCGTTTTCATGATCAATTAAGTTCTCCACTTTTTTTTCCTGGGTCTTTAAATTCATTTTAATAGACACCTCCCACTGTTTAAGTTCTACTCTCTGAACCCTCGGAACTGATAGCTTATTTTAAGAAAGACCCTGTGGCATGAAACTTTATCTGTATAACCCCGTAATGGGATCAAGCCCTTCAGAAGCACTAAAGAAACCAAGGGAGGAACAACCACCCAATCAAACAAGGAAATTACTGGTAGACTGAACATGAGAGGGTAACAGATAAAGCATAAGAAATTCTAGGCCCTGAAGAAAAACACATTTGCTACATTTTAGACCCAGTTCAAAAAAGCATTTTGGCATACGCGAAGCTTATCCTATTTCTGCATATAGTTCTTAATCCACAAAATCCCCATAGAACTTCAGTGCAAATTTAAGTTTTCTGCCAAGAAAGTGGATTTGTGAAACAAGGCCTTAAACTTTACAAAATCATCTGAGTTCTGTAAGGCCATTTCAATTCCTCTGACAAATCTCCTGTCTTTTGTTCCACAAATATCAAATTGCTGCAGAGTTTTCTTTTGTCTTGCAGATCAATCTTGTATAATGACACTCTTTGTAAGATCATAGGGGAAAAAAAAGTTGACTTGATTAATCTATTCTGGAAAAGGTTATAAACCAACTCCTTGCAAATAGAATAGACTACTTCAGTTAGAAGGGACCTACAACGATCATCTAGTCCAACTGCCTGACCACTTCAGGGCTGACCAGAAGTTAAAGCATGTTGTTAAGGGCATTGTCCAAATGCCTCTTAAACACTGACAGACTTGGGGCATCGACCACCTCTCTAGGAAGCCTGCTCCAGTGTTTGACCATCCTCTCGGTAAAGAAATGCTTCCTAACGTGCAGTCTAAACCTCCCCAGCACAGCTTTTAACGAATATTCTTCCTCTACCAAAAATTTTCCAATCTTGTGGAAATATCATGCTCTAACATCTTTTTTGTTTTGCTTACTCCATTTCACCATCTGCAACAGCATTCCCTGGCCTACCTGTGCCACTTAATGCCTAAACATCATCTAAGTTTTAGGACATCATGATCACTGCATTCAAGTTTGCCACATTTCACCAGTTTTAGTGCAGAAACATTATTTGTAACTATTTGCAAGTTCCCTTATAAATTTCTGCTCAATAACTTTTTACTGGAAGACACATCTCACCTAACATCACCTCCTATTGCTGGTTCTGGGCAGCGTGTGGAAGCAAGGTCCATAGTCTAATCCTGCCAACTAAAAGAGCTGTTACAACTCAGATGTCTCTGGGATAGCATTATTCCTACAGACGTGCCTCACCTGGAACAAAGATTAAAGGAGGGTAGATGTTACTGAAACAAACAAGGAGTAGGAAGATCTCTAAGAAAATTTATTCAAGCCAGAAAAGTGACTTTAAAAATCCTAATCAGGCTCCAATCCTACCTTTCCCAGTACTGCCCCAGCCACATCACTCCTGCAGGCAGGCAGAGAAGGAGCTCTGCCCAGAGCAGGAGACATCTGTCCTAAGCACATCTCTTTTTGATTTCTTACCCTCACACAACAGAAACACAAGTTTCATTATCAGACAGGTTAGGAACAGTTGTCCTGCTACACACAGCTTTCAAATGGAAGTGTTTAGAGAAACAGATATGCAACACTTAGAAAAACTTCCCCATTCTAATGGGGGAAAGCTCTGTAAGAGCCAAGAGCTTCCCAATTCAAGAGACTGTCAAAGCATCCCTGAAATGGCAATTCCCTGATGCTGAAAAGTCTACAATGTAATTTAGTGAGGCACAGCTACAGAGAACATACCAAACAGTAATTTAGCAAAGACTAACACAGCAAGAGACACAAGCCATTAAAAGAAAAGTGGCATCAGGTGAAGGGTATTCCAAATTTAGAAGATATGACCTTGAAGACTGGTTTTCAATCTTCTCTTCAGAGACCAGATGTAGGAAATTTGCTACTCAGAGAATTTCAACAAGATGATGCAAGCAGAGAGCTCAGCATGGCAAAGGAGAACTTCAGAATCAGATTAAGGGCCGCTTTGAACAGAACAAATCAGTATTTACAAGCCTTATGAGATTTGGAATTGTCCAATATACTTTATGTAATGCTGGTTCATATAGTAGGTTCAGGAACATTATAAATTTCTCTGCAATATCTGAATGTTAATTTGCAAATCCCAATTACACTATTCAGATTCAGCACAATAGCCAAGCAGTCTGTCACACTCGCCAAGACAAACATCCATCTACATCTTCCTAGAGACAAAAAGCCTGATATTATAATGGGACCTTGAAGTATGCAAACATGTATACCCGTTGGTCCTCAAGATCTGACATTTGATTTAGCTGAAAGCTGCTAAAATATCACAGAAATATCCAGGGAATATTCAGAATTTATTTTTGGATGTTGTGCTTAACTGGGATGGGATGGCATGGACTTTTGGGACAGAAAGCAGTCATCATGAAGGAACTGCCATACAGAAAAAACTAGACATTGATCCAGTCCCAGGTCCAATAGCACAAAAGAGTTAGCATCAGACACTTCACACAAAGCTATATGAAGCCCCACCGTTGACAGCTCCAGGGTATAGAATAACATGCCCAGGGGACCTGCCCGATCCCTCACAGTCTTTCCTGTCTTTAATATGCCACAAGAATTTCTCGTTGTTTGTTTTTATGTATTTGACTCTTTGCTCTTCAAATTCCATTTCAGGCTCTTCAGTTTCCTTCTCACACTGCCCACTCTGGACTGTGCTTCTGTCTCTAAGATTCACTAGTGTTGGATTTCCAGTTTCTGACAGCTATTTCTTTTGCTCAAATAACCTCCTGAACTTTGTGTTTAAGCATATGGATTCACTTGCCTTTCTGCTCCTTTTCTCACATGGTGCTACTCCTATTTGCAGTGACAGACTGTGGTGTGCTTAAGTAGTTACTATGCCTAAACTAAGATTTCAATTTCTATACTTAATCACAGACATATATTTAAACAGCGTTCACATTGTTCTAGTAATCAAGAGGGGACCCCAAGCACAGTGGTCGTCATGTTTTCCAGCTTCTATATAATCTAGGCTGAACTTCAACTGTAAAACCCTACTGTGAATATGAGACAACTTGCAAATTTAAATTCAAGTCTGCATAAACCAGACCCAGTCTTCAGCTTAACCGAAGCTATTAAGGTAGACAAGTAATATTAGGATCTCCGAATCAAATACAGCAGTGGCATCTAAAAAGTCTGTCTCTATCACATGGATAAGCAGTGGGTTGTAAAAAGTGAAAAATATATAAGTGAAATATATATAAGTGAAAAATACTTTAAAAAACTTTCTACTTCCTGAAGTGCTGGCATACATCTCAGCCCATAGTACTTAAGCATCTGGGACTTGTTTCCCATTTCAACTAACCTGACAAAACAAAGCTAAAATTAATTACAGATTTATTCCCTTGCTACAAAAATCATCCTATTCTTTCCAGTGAGGCAGCTTAAAGGGTAAAGTCCTCCTCCAACTAAGAGTATTAAAATTTGTCACCCAATGAGATGCTCCACAGCATGGCTTCAGGGGTCAGTCTCAATCAATAAACACATTATCCACAGATTAATGACAAAAGTAAATTGCTATATATCATCCCTCTCACATCTTCAGTATCCTCCATGGATTTGCCTCCTTCAGCCTCTATGAATTAATCTCCTCCACTCTTCCGGACCATTCATCATGCTCTTTCCCGCTCTAACTCCCTATCTCCTTATAACACAGAACGTCTTTCATCTTTGTTGCAGTCACATTTTGGAACAGCTTTCTTAACTTTATTAATCCCTATCTCAAGACCATTCTTCTTACAGCTATATGACCTCAAGTCTTTTCCAAACAGAACAAAAACATCGTACCACTGTTCCCTTTCTCACTTTTCCTTGAAACAGTCATCTCTAAATTTTGCCATTTCACGTTCCTTTGTGTTTAGCTACTGAATAATGTAATGAAGTTACAAATACAAAAAAGGAGTTAAATGCTGAATTCATACTGCTTACCCAACTGAACTATACAGCTGCAAATAGACTGAAATCCACTAAATGGGGATTAAGCATTTTGCATGAAACTTGTAAATATAAAGATTATGCTATCTTAAATGTACATATGCTCTCGAAACTAATTTGGAATACATTGATCAGCACAAACTAAATTATGCAAAAAGTTTGAAATAAAGGTCTTCAAGATGCAAGGAAATAGTAAAATCCCATTTTATAATCAACATTATGTTTATATTTTTTTTTACCATTAATGAACAATATTTGATAGATCTTCAGTAATCTATTGAACAAAGACAAAAATACTGGTTCTTGCTAAAAATATTGAAGCGGTACTGCCTATTTCAGTATACTATACATATATACTATAATGTAAGGGGGAAGAGCAGAGCAGTTATCTAAAAGACAACGACGCAAACTCGTGAAATCCTGTCCATTTTCCTACTCTCTATTTACAGCTACCTCTGAAAAAAATATTTTTCTACAACTTAGTGCTGTATACAGAAGACACCCATATAGTTGCCTGCTAAATACAAGCATGACAAAGTTCTGCAGTGATTTATAAAGACTTCTCACATTGTACTGTAAAAAAGAAGGATCTCATATTGGAAGACTATCCCCACGACCAATGAAGATAAAAGGCCCTATACAACCTGGCTTAAATGGAACAGGGCCATACAAGCCAGAAGGGGAAACAACAGAGGCAGAAGCTTCCCAGGTTGGCAGCTGCTGGTCAGGAGCACTTCAGTAAGCATATAGCAACACCCGCACCCTGTACAGGCACAACACATGAATGCCTACAGCCACACTGTCTGTAAGATATACCTTGAACACCTAATACAAATTTCTCAAGAATACATCAAAAAATTTTGGAATGGACATCTAAAACAAAAGTCACTGGAAAGTGCATTCCCTTAGGTGGCTTAGAAAAAACAACTACTTCTATAATAAATACTACTACTATGGTTTTATATAGCCATCAGCTATATAAAAGCACATTTATTGGACTTCCAACATATAAACTGCATGGTACTTTCACAATCTTCAAGAATGCCCAATTATAATTGCTTTCAGAGAAGTCAAGGGCATTTAAGCCTATGCATGTACAAGGGACAGGAGGAAGTAGGGTGCCCAAGAGAATGTGGTAAAAGCTGCTTTTCTTTCTGTATGCCTTTCTAGTTGATTCCCACCAAGACCTTGTGTCCCTTCTGTCAGGAACCACTTTGCAGAGAGGCATTCCTTGAGTATCAGTCTAAACCTTTCCTGTCAGATTGATGGGTAACATTCTCATTCTCCTTTTTCTGTGAACAGACCAGCTGTTGAATACATGCTTATTAAAAAAACAGCAAAAGAACCAAGTTTCAACTTTCTTGAAGTGTCCAATTCAAAAATCATTGAAATCACATGCTGGAGTATCATTCATCCATGTTTCTCTAGACACTTCTGCCTCCTCTTTCTTAGAAGTCTGAGTTTAAGACTTACAGATGTGTCCAGATTCTCTTCCCCTCATCTGGTAGGTCTAAGCAAGCTTTCCTTCAGTTGTTCAGACATATTGCAACTCTGAGCTCTTACACATGTGCAGCATGCTATATAGCTATGCTGCATGCAGTAATCCAGCACTTGCAGGAAATGCTGCACTTAGTGCTGCTCTGCTGAAGCAGAATGGCTAAAACTCCCGAGAAGCATTAGACATTTCTAAAGTCATCGCTCTGCAGCTGGCCTGGACATTTATAATAAATGACATTTCCCAAAATATTCAAGACTTCAGGAACAGGACATTTGTTTCCACACACTGAAACACAGAAGTGTTAGCTTTGAGTTCGGCCCCGGAGTTCAATCATCAGCATCATTCTCAGGAATTAGTAAGAAATCAAAAGTGGCTTTGGGGATAAAAATGGAAATGTCTTTAAATATTCTAACAATAATTTCTTCTTCCTGAGGCATTCCTTGAAATTTTCACTCAAAAACACAGAACTAAACTCATCTTCTCCCACAACTCCATAAAAATAAGGCAGTAGCACTAGGATTAATATGGCTCCTCTATCATGTGAGCTCCTAAATAGCACAACACTACAGAACAGTGTGAAATGAGCAAAATGAGCTTTATTAACAGATGAGCTTGAAACTTTTGACCTTTCAGAAATATCAGGGTCAGTGAACAACAAAACACCTGATAACACCAATAATTTTTTGCTGATATCAAGAGGGTTTTTTTTCCCAAGAATAACAAAACAACAGCAAAATACAAACTGCTGTACAGAAGACACTTAAAAGCAAGCATCACCATGGAATAAGCCATCATCTATATAATCCATTTGCCTCTTCAAAAAGCATAGTCTTCTACAGGAACAAGGTCACAGATCCTTTCATGTTATCCAGAGTCAAGCAAATACACCAAAAGCAGCAGATACCACTACTCGGGCATTTCCAAAGATTCCCATTAGTACGGCCACATCTGTACTTGATTGACTTGAAATATGTCTCCAATACCATGGAAGGAAAGATAGATTTGGGGCAAGCATCAAATTCTTATCTGGCCATAATGAATATGAGCTTGTGTTTTATAAGGTTGGCAGAATGCAAACCCTTTTGCCTACAGAGTTGTTTCCACATCAGAGTTATACACAATTCTATTATTGATTTACCTACAAATTTCCATCATCTTCCTGTATTTTCTTTAATGCATAGTTATACCTTGAGGTCAGCAGAGCTTCCATTTCTTTAAAACCTGGGTAAAACACATCTTTTTAATCTCTTAGCTCAGGTCTCTCTCTTCTCTGTAGCAAAAATCCCTTAGATTCTATCTTGGTCTTATGCACAAACTTAAAGAACAACTGATGAGTTAATGTACTTACTGTAAACAAATACCTATACTATGCAGTTCCAAACTAATGTAAAAAAGCAATCTTAATTAATCAATTAAGAAATTAAGACACTAAGAATTACTTAAGAAATTAAACAATGTTAATTTATTTATAGTTAGCCTTACTGAACCCAAAAGGACTACCCACATGCACACAGCTGAAGATGTTTGTGAGTACTTCCATGATTTGGACTCCTAGAACATACGCTTAAGATATAAAACTTGAGGTCAATTTCTTCTTAAATGTTTGCAAAACTGGTGTAATTTCACTGGAATCAGCTACCACATAGATATGAAACATATGAGCCTTCCTTGATTTTTTCTGCATCCTTATTCCCCTACCACCAGTTTCTTGACAGGTGAGATTTTTCTACTGACAGGCTAGCAATTAACCTGCTGCCACAAAATAACAACATGGAATAAAACAAAATGTGCGAAATGAAAGATTCATTGTAGGTATCACAGAAAAATCTAGAAACAGCATCAATTCAATTGGGGTTCTTTTCCCTATGGTCATATAGTCTCTCCCGAACAAATGCAGTGTTGTTCAGTTATTACTTCTATTTCAGGATTTAATTTCCTCCTCAGCACTTGAAAATGCAAGTAAGAAGGAAAGCAAAGAATGAAAAATTTAAATCAAAGAAAAAGTCACTACACAAATCTTGTACTTTACCTTAGCTGATGAACCAGGAGCTGCAAAAGCGTCAGCTACTTTCCGCCACTCCCCGCAAGTGAAACGGAGTCAGTTTTAGAATCCCAGTTAGTATTTTTTTCTCCTCGGAAAACTGAGTGGTTGGTATTGACTTTTGTTTAATTTCTCACTAACATATTCTGCATCCAAAATGAAAATTAAAGCTCAAAACATTTCCTAAGTTTTCAACAGAAATTATTTTGGCTTTGCAAACACTTCTGTTTATTAACATCTTAAGCAGAAAACACCACTTTCACATTTTGATTCAAATGCTACTGTTAATTGAAAAAATATTTTGACAAAACACCTTAATGCAATTTATCACTCCTCCTACACTTTCCTATTTCTGGAAATTACTTCTCCTATGTAAAGCCTGCCATCCAAGTACCGCAAATGCCTTCTAAATATAAGGGTGGTACTTACTTTCCGGTGAAGGACAGCTGCCTGTATTCAGTAAGCCCTATGCGGCTGAAGGTGGCTGCACGAACTAAGAAACAGCTACATGATGGGCTTAAAGTCACCAAGCCAGTCTTTGACAGATGCCAGAAAAATATATACATTTATATACACAAGTTGAAATTCTATGGCACTGACCATTCAAATCACAAATTAAGGAGTCTTAAATGTTGTAATTCCACACTAGCTCTTCTGAACCTAAGAAATACATACTTGCTTGGGTGAAATCAGCCAGGCTTACCTTAGTCTAAACACAATAGGCTTGTTTCAGGCAGAACAGGCACCAACACTGGGACTACATCAATGGGAAAGTTCACCTGGAGAAAGAGTAAGGCACACGCAAATGCTACACAACGCAGGAGGGCCAGGAGGCAGCCAGCAAAGCCCCCAGACTAATAGGTGCTCACCAGAAACAGGCCAAGATCTCTGGATCACCCTAATGATGCAGATGTCAGCTTTTACCAGGAAACACACTGTATTAAACTGTTGTCCCCACCCTGTCGAAAATCTGACACAAGAGGCAGATGAACTTCTCCCGCACAGAAACCATGGTCCAAGAACACGACTCGATTTCTACCTCTTACAACAGCCCAAAGGAAAACCGCGCAGACATGTCTGCCTACAGCAATGGTTTGCATAGATCCACAGAAAACTGGAAGGAGGAGAAGAGAGGAGAATCGATGAACCAGTTTCAGGGCTCCAATAGCTTAAATAAGAAAAAGTCTATTATCACAAGCCTTCAATTCGCTATTCAAAAACCTACACCTGCACTGGAGAATTGTCAGAAGTGAAAAAAGCTTAAAAATTACCAAGTTAATGAGACACAACTGCCATTTACAAGCCTCTACTAATCCCAGTGGTTTAATCCCAGTGGTGCTCAGCCAGTTTTTACTTAATGCATAGCTAGTCATTCATTCCCAAATGAAATAAGTCAGGCTTTTGTGAATAAAGATTGAGTAAAAACAAAGTTATGACTTAAGGAATTGGCCCCAGGATGTCAATTCACTGTCATGAAAATAAAAATTGGACCCTGTACGCACACAATGCTTATTGGTACCACTAGCAGTTACTTGCTGTTGAATGGACATATAAATGCACACTTTTTTTTTATTTTGGGCTTGTTTTTAGGCTGCTACAATGAAAATCCCATTAGAAAAGTTGTCTTTGCAAAACTACAAGCAGACAATACATCAAAGCAAGCTACCAAATATTTACGCCTTTAGGGTCATAAAAATTTGCAAACAAGCAAGCACATTTTAAAAAAATAAAATTGGTCAGTTCCCCAGAATGACATTTCAATAAATTTTAGCCACTAAGTGAATTGTTCTCTGGGATGCCATGCCCAAAATCTTGAGCAGTTACGAAATCGGGACAAAGACAAGGCCTGCATATCACACACAGGGCAAGAGAGCGGCAAGTCAGAGAAACTCAGGGCTGCACCAAGCCAAGAATCTGGCGGAGGAAGCCCATGCGGAAACCAACTGATCCAGGGAAGGAAAGAGCAGGGTACCAAAGTGCAGCCCCTAAGAAAAGCCTGACAGCAGGACTTGACTGCTCAAGCACAGCCTGATAAGGAATAACATTTGTCATGAAATCACTTAACAGTGAGTGACAATAGCAACCACAAAGTCATAACTTTGATTTTACCAGTAGTCCCATGGACATTCAGGTCAGGTGCTTTTCCCCATGTCCACCATCCTGGTTTGTGACAGAGACAGAACAATTTTTAATTTGCCTAATTTGTTTTAATCATATAGAAATATATTTTTAAGAAGTATTTTGGGTTTGAGAGAAACCAACTCTTTTGACTGGTTAACAAATAACTCTTATTACCCAAAAGACGAGAGAAAATGCTATGAAGTACTGAGATTTACAAGCCCTTTAAACTGAAATATTAGTATCTTATTAACTGGTGTGTTTTTCACACTAGAGAACCAGACCAGAGAAAATTAGGGAAGCTTCTAAGCACCCTTGAAAGAAAAAGAGAAGGAAAATAATACTGAAGCACCTCCCACACAAGTACTTTAGTTCTTATGAAAGTACGTAAGAACTTCACTAATATATGAAAATTGCACACCTTCTACAATTTTCATGGTTTTCAGTTGAAGAAGCTTATCTGTCATACTTGAAAATGGTAAACAAAAGGCTGTGTTCTAATTAAGGTGACTATTGGCCATCTGTTATGTAACTAAAGGACCAATTAGAAGAATAATGTCTAATTTGATCAACCTCAACGGATCAGGTTAATTCATGAAAGGTTCCAAACAAATGTATAATCTTTTCTAATCACTGTTGGATTAACTTGATTAATCCATTTGAATGTATATAGTGTTCTTACACAACCACATTTTTTTCCAGGTATTCCACCTATTCTTCCTTTACAATCTGTACTGAATTACTTTAAGAAAAAGTTTTCCAAAGTTTTGGAATTTTATTATGAAACCAGAAAAGTCATCCAGTGAGTAAATGAAGTGTTTCATGGAGGACAATTCTTTTTCACAGAACACTCATTTCCCCTTTAGCCTTTCACTGAAGAGTGGTAAAACTTCATTATGGAAAACAAACATTATTCTGGTGTTAGAGGCCTAGAAATGTATGCTTGTTTTAGTTTTGCATCAAACCATATATAAGAAAGGTGGATCAACTACAGTTAATCATCTTTCCCAGCTACAGACTTTTAAAACTGTACAGTAGGCATCCTCACATCACCTATTGGTATCTGCTGGGCACCTCTTCAAACCATATGGTTTCTCCAATTCCAGGAGTTCTTTAACCCCACAAACCTCAGGAAACAGAAGAATAGCATCTCCCTCCCATCTGTAGTTGACCTGCTTACTAGCACTGGGAGAACAAACCCAACCTAAAACAAGCCACATACATTGCAGGTGACTCCCCAGCAACATTCCTTCAACCAGGTCCCCATTGTGTTTTCTTCTCTTCATAACAGCACTGGATGAGAGTGTGTCACAAATTCACAGAAGGCATACATGACAAGTCTGGTGAGAAGAAAATTAGCTTACCTTCTTTGAAAATTAAGCTGGAGATGGAAATGGCAATAGTTTACAAAGGTGAGGCTGACAACTTGAAGCGATAATGCCATGCTATCTGCATTGACTCGTCTACTCCTTTGGTGTCCCCTATGGTATAACCAGTGTAAAGAATACAGTGCGCATCACTGACTTAAATTCACTCCTCTGACAAATGATATAGTAACTGAAATGGCTTCTGCTAACTGTAAACAGAAGTTAGCTGGCAACACTGGATGGTAGGATGCAGGAACTTTTGAATGCATTTGATAAATTTTAATTGCACTACTAACGCCGACACCTTGCTTTCTTCCCCTTAATGAAGCACATAAAATCCAACCCTTCTCTTAATGATTTCAGTCTAAGAATTGGATTTTTTTACCTTGCATTATCAGCATGGCAGAGTCATTGCACATTTCATCCTGACCTTATCGTTCCATTCTCCCTGTTCTGAAGAAGCTTGTCACCATTTAACTCCCTAGCACATTTTTCTCTTGCTTTCAGTTGTACAAATGGATGCAATAGCAAAGGAGTTTTATTTACTGCTGTCAAACTAGTTGGATTAGAACAAACTTGAAGACCATGTTGTGTGCAAAGCAAGTACCAAGCAAAAGACGACTGCAAACCCTTTGAATACATGCTATCTTGCAATTGAATTAAAAACCTTCAAAAGAATTTAAGAGAATTGTCTAGGCTTTTCAGTTGGGATTAAAGTTGACTAATGGAACTAGGCACTTAATTCCCTTCAGCCCTTTTTAAAAAGCTTCCCATTTAATAATTAATCCCATATAGGCTTTACCTTTCACAGAATCTTGTGCTCAGTAAATTAACATGGGAGCCAAACTCAGAACAACTGCTTGGCTACCTGTATCTTTTTTAGCAGCATCATTAAAGTAAGGTCAACTATCCTAAACTCCCAAAGGCTGTAATCCAGAAATACAATTGCGATGGTGTTCCTAAACTTAAGGACTATACAGTCTCCTCAGCATATGGTTCTATCCCAAACTGCCCAGCGCTGGGCAAGGTCGCCATTCAGCCTGCCCACAGCAAGTATCTTGCTGCAGCAACTACTGCCTTCCCGCTACCTGAGCTGGCGTGAACTCCTGCCGCTCCTTTGGGCTGGACTGTAGGCACACACAATTGGGAGGGCTGTCTTTATGAGGCCAGTTGTATTTGAAGAAATAACTTCTACTATAGAGAAGAGTTCACATCTTTTGCTACAGTGTGTCCAGCAGACTTCTCGAAATTGTCCCCTGAAGAATCAATGCCACACCAACATGAAAAATAAGTACCTAAATAGTTTATGTCAGAGAAGCATATTCAATAGCATTGAGATTAGGGCTATGTAGATCCATCTAGCTCCAGTTAAGCAACAGGAATGTGAAGATCTGATGTAGAGCATGATATACGCCTGTTCATGTTGTAGCTGATACCACAAAACAGATAGTGTGAAGTACTGCCAAATTAATGTTCTTCTGGGAAACCCATTACTCTTTGTATCTCTTTAGTTTACTAGTTTTTATCTGTGCAATCTTAGTACTGTGTTAATATAGTTTATCTCTCTACTATAGATAACATATTCCTTATGGGGAGAAAAACTGAAAGAAGCATTATGTAAAAAAATCACCATGGTACAAGTGCTTCACAAAGCCATTTCTCATACATCTTAGACCTCCGCATGACCTATTTCTAACATAAAAAAATAAACTTTTAATTTCCTCCTCCAACATTTCTCAGCACTGTATCATTCTTTCCCAACATCAACATAAGTACAGCAAATCTTTAACAAACAACCTCCAGGGTGTTACAACATTTGTTGTAAGTTACTTAATAAAAATGTTTTATTTACAAGTGTCTAGAGTACTGTATGTTGATAGCCCTGAAAAAGGGTTAAAAATGCAACTTGGACTTCCTAAGGGTTTACACTGAAAAATCAACATAATAGTAATAAAGACCCCAAGTTAACACACACTTAAGGCAGGCTGTAAATAAAAGTTTTAAAGACAGAAAAATAGTAGTTCTTAGATTAAAAAAAGGGAGATTTTGAAAGACAAGACAGTTAAACAAAATGTATTGGAACCATGCCCAGTTTAAAAATATTTTTCATTTGTACTGTTTCTAAAGTATAATATAAACAAATCCATTCTCCTAATTAAACTGATTACATCAATAATGCACAATTAATTCAGCTGCATCTCAGGCAAAGATGACACCTTCCTATGAATCAATCTCATCTCTCTATAATGAAACAAGACAAAATGTGAATGTACCTTTAGAGCCTGGGTGGAGATTGGCAGTGGTAGCACATCTGCATGGCAGCATTGATTTCCATGGCACAAGCCTGACTTGCACCAGCTGAGTGTCTGGCTTTTGGCCAGAAGCTCCACTAGGCTGGTATAAAACAACTATTCTATGGGGACATGCATTTCACTAGTCCCTTTCCTACCACCTCCCTCCTTAAATTCGGGAATCTCTGGACACAATTCACACTGCTTATCTGCATACCTCAATGCTGAATGGAAAAGAACGGATCGCCAAATTAACTCAATTTCCCTCACTATGCATCATGCCTTGGTTTCAGTGGTTTTTTTTCCCCCAAATGTCAGGGCAATTGGAAATACAGCAGGTGGTCTCTTTGAAAGAATGTCTTTGTAGGCTACATGTCCATGGCACGCAGTGATTGCTCATGCCTATGAGCAGCTACGTGATCTTTTTGCATTGTGACACACTGCTCATTTCAGGCTCCTCATTGCCACACTGCTCACGTTACAGTTGACAACGTGATACCAGGCACATTACTTTGCAGCATCATTTAGTGGTACCGCTGATGTGGAATATTTATTCAGACCAAACTGAAAATCAGTGTGATGAAATGCTGTTCATTTTTTAGCCAAGAAGTTACCAGGACATGAAGCTCCTGATGGGTGGCTGAAAGGAGGCTCAAAAGATGTACCAAGTTCATAGGATATGTCAAGTAGGTTGAGGGCATCAAGGACTTCACACCAAGTAGCATCTTTAACGGAAATAATGAGACAGGCATTGACTTAAGACAATAGTTCCACAATGCTCTCACCTGTGTAATCTTTGACAATTCCTCAAAACCTGCGTCTGCTTAAGTCTAACATCCAGATGAATAAACTTCCTATGAAGTATAGCTTGCATGCCATAATCCTAATTTTCCAATATCTAACCATTTCTACATCATTTCCAACCTTCATGACAATAAAGGACAATCTTGCAAATGCTGTGAAAAGCACACAAGTGCCAAATCTACACACCGCCTAAGACATGAATTTTATGCTCCTTTCCATGGCCCGCAACCATAGCACTGAAGCCCGTGACAGTATCAATGCCATTAACGTCACCACCTATCTTCTTAACACACAGGACTGTGAACCGACGCTGTATAGGCCGAGAGTTGGAGTTATCACAAGGACAGAAATAATAGGGAAAACAACAAAGGAGATTCACAGATGTCTGGAAGTAGAAAGGGAGAGAAGAAGATTGAAATACAAGAGTAACAATGGCCAAAACCAGAGCATGCTTCCTTACTAGGGGGTAACATGGAAGACAGCACTACATTTAATCCATGCATCCACAACATCCTTGGCAGGCATCCACTGCAAAAAGCAAAGGCCTAAAACCATATGAACTCCTGTCAGCAAGGCCATAAAGTTGGAATAATTCAGGTATTTGTCCCCAAAAAGGCACTTAGAAGTCCTGACTTAAAAATCTTCCACATGAAAGAAACAATGAAGGTTCTGTGAAACAGTACATACCGATGACTACAGAGGACACTACATTTTTGGAAGCTACAGCTCTACACTCCCTCTACAAACCGACTGCAGGTTTCCCTTCCACACGGCCTGCATACACGCACTCCCAGCTTTGCAGACCGACTGTGAAGGAGAACGTAACGTGCTTTATGTGAACCAACACACTTTGCAAACCAAATGCTGCAGTTCAAGTGACTGCATGCCCTAGTCTGAATAGAATACTTAACATCAAGTGACTTAAAATGCTGAATTCAATCAACTGATACTTACATAATATTAAATTATTGTTTTAAATTATTTTGAAGTTTTACAAAAACTGATGGTCTAACAGATCAAGATTAACCATTACAAAGAACTAACTTCTATTTCATCCTGCTGCTTTTGATAAGCTACCTCCATACAGCTTTTAAGCTTCTACAAGAGGAAAAAAAATTAGCCTTCAATCATCCTTTGGTGGCTTTTCAAGGTTGCAGCTTCATCATGCCAGGAATACAATGACACCCAAGTTAACTCTGCACGAGACAGCTCATGTCTGGAAGCAATACAACTGCATTTATTTTGTCGCCGTGCTGCCAGACTTACTATATCAGGCCGGTACAAGCTGAGAGATCTCTGAACCGCAGGCAACCGTGTCACTGACCTTTCTTCTCTCCATTACATCCTCAGTGGATGTTCTCACAAACTAAACTACATGTGTTTTGAATAATCTGTTCTATCTTGGCTATAATCTTATCCTTTTACCACCTGGGATAATCAAGGCTGACAATATTCAGAATTGAGGCCCTGATCCTAAAAGCATTAAAAAGCAGGTATTTTGTTTGCCTCCACACAGAAAAGTTTGCATGTTTCATAGGAATATGCAGTAACTGGGATGAAATTATAAGCACTAAAGTGGCATAAAATATTGTGTCTTTAAAAATAATTACTTCACTGTTACCTGGAAAAAACTGTATTTTCTAAACACTGAGGAAAATGTCATAGAACATACTTTTAGGCTAGACTACCACAATTGAAATGAAAATGCATTTTAAAGATAAAATGTAACAGCTAAGAGAAATTTGCAGAGGAGTTGCATTGATTTAGGAAATTCCTAAAGACCACAGACCACAAATCCTACCAGCCTTCTTGATATATCCTGCCTTTCTTGATCATGCTGAGTATTTCAGGAAAGAATGCTGGCACCAAATTAAGCACAGGCTGTTGGATGTCAGCTTTACATGAGAATCTGCCTTGTGGTCATGGCAATAATGTCAATGAGGCTCCTGGCTTGTCTTATTAGAGGTATGAAGATTTTATATGTGCAAACCTTCATAGAAAACCTCACGTAGGTCAAACCTGAAACTCAACTAAATGTTAGAAAACCAGAGATATACGTGTAAACTATCCTACCTCAGCAGTTTAAGGCTTAATCTGTACACAAAAGTTAGCACACAGCATGCTACAGTGTGAATTCAAGATACACCAGCCATTCTATCTCAATCTTCTGAAGAGACACTCAGTGCATTGATGATACTTACCTGGAGTAAGCGCACTTGGAGCTGAGTAAGCTCCTGGCGAGGGGCTTGCAGTGCTCTGTACGTCTGCACCGGGGCTTCATGATACTGCTTTGTTTCCCTGTGAGGAGTCCAAAGCCACAGACACTGCAAAACTGCACAGCAAACCCTATCGAAGTCTTGATGGAGCTTAAAAGCAACCCCTTGTTTTGCCAGTTTAGCAACAGGTTCTTAATACATGTACACAGATGCTTGTGCAAGCACAATGGGGGAGGCAACAGGGTGACAAAAACCAGCAGCCTGGGTATATGAAGCAAAGAACCACTCCTTTCATGGGCACTACTGGCTTAAAAATGAAACGACGACCTGAAATCAAGCATACACTGTTTTCAAGCCTCGTCTTATCTGAAATTTTCTTGCATACTATTAAAAGCATGTAATATCTCTACAGAGTTCCTTCTGAAAGGCTGTATTTTAATAAAAAATCCTGGATACTAGACACATTCTCGTTTGTTAATTTGTACTTGATTAAATGGTTTAAGACCACATCCGTAAACAGACCTTGTTGTTTGCAAAGTATCACTAGTGAAGAACAACATTTTAGGTCATTTCATAAACATCTGCTGTGTTGGGAAACAACACTGTGATGAGAAGATTTGGAGAGGAAGTAATGTTTGTTTTTCTGGGAATCCCTTGAATGTTTGAACTTAAGTCATACTATGGTCCAAGTCTCACAGAAAAATATTATGGAGAACAGATACTTTGGAATGAATGCTTGTTTATTCATGCCCATTTATGAAACCCATATGTACAAAACCATCTTCTATTCAGCTACTGAAAGTACTTAAGTCTCTCACAAATAAACTGCATGCAAAACTGACAATGCATCATTTAAAGGCAGAGAGACCAAGTTCGCAGAGCAATGAACCGTACCAGGACAGACTGATTTCTTTTAATTTTAGCTTTAACTTGGGCCAAGTTCTTTAAGCTCATACCTAATTTTAGGAATGCAAATGATCCCTTGGAAACCCATGGAAATACTCACATTTTAAATTAAACACATACTGAATTATGTTGGCCTTTCAGGACCCTGGGAATATTCTGTTACTGCTTTTAGCCCATGCCATTTCTATATACACGACAGACGTTTGTGAAATACAGTTTTTACACAAAATCGCTCCACACAATTCAATACAAGTAAAAATTTATGCCACATTGGATTGTTTAGATACCTTACCTGAGTGCGTTACTCTACATAAAATACAATTCTTCAAAGAATCATTAGAGGTTAAATTCAAGCCTTTGTATAAACACGCTTCCTCTAAAGATACTTCTGTATTACAGAAGTTGGAATTAATTTCAATAGTATCTACTTTAATAATATTCATAATTCATGGTTGTTGCCAAGCCTTCTAGTATTTAGCAAAGATGATTTTGACTTAAGACACCTAATATTTTTCTTAAAAAAACATGTAAGAAAAAGAATATCTGCCATAACTTCCTGCCTGAAGCAATTCTTCGGTCTCGTTGAGAATGTCTTCATAACTCCCTAGCTCCGCAGTGACTTCCCATGACAATATTCCTTTAAGATTCTAAGCCAGCTAATTTAAAGGGGCCCGGGGGAGCCTGCTGCACCCACTACAGGTGAGAGGAGACTGTGTGGTAATGACCAGCAGGGATAAGGGACAGCGGACAAACTCTGCCGCTGAATCACTGCAGGCAGCCGCCAGTTTAAGGTCCCCATGGACCAGTTCCTGTCTCTCTGCACTGATGCAGATGTAGAGCTGCCCCCACTTTTTAAATTCCGCCTCCCCCCCACCCCGCCCCGCACACAGTACCAGGGTTTCATATCTGCATTCATGCCCCACTTCCATAAGGGAAATGCATCCTGGGCTCACAAACCCCTTTACCATACGCTGCGAGCTCTAGCTGGGAACTCCCGCGACATTTCCTACCACAGTGTACTCCGTTGAGAGGCACATGGCAAGTGCAAGTAACCAGCAATAGGACAAGAGGAAACGGCCTCAAGTTGTGCCAGGGGAGGTTTAGACTAGATACTAGGAAAAATTTCTTTACGGAGAGAGTGGTCAGGCATTGGAACAGGCTGCCCAGGAGGTGGTGGAGTCGCCATCTCTGGAAGTGTTCAAAAAACATGTGGATGTGGCGCTTCAGGACATGGTTTGGTGGGCATGGTGGTGTTGGGTTGATGGTTGGACTTGACGATCTTAAAGGTCTTTTCCAACCTTAATGATTCTGTGATGCATTATGATTACAGCCCCAAAAGCCTGGGTTCTTTCCAGTTGGGTTCCTTAAAGTCAGGTTTTAGTATTCCTTTTAGGGTTTAAGTCACAGTCACATTTTCTGAGGTAAGTTTCTTTCATTCATTATACACCTGCTGCGTGCAGGCCTGTGATACCTGTTGCAGGATTCCTTCATGTGCTGTTTCTGAACAGAGTAATAGGGAATAGTGTATTTTAGTCCATAAAGAAAAAGGACCAAGAATACATGGTTCAAACCACACAGATATTCGTCCATAATAATGCAATTTCTTTTCTTGCACATCCTTGCCTCCCTAGCACAGGGTACTAACCTGTCTCGTTACCATTAGCTATACCCCACTTTTATGCAGCCCTGACTTCAGTCATCACTCTGAAGTGACAGAAGGAACACCAGTGCAGACGCCGCCAGCACCCAGTGCTATTACACCGAGATGCTGTCCCCTCTCCTATGGACCTGACCCTGCTTGCCTGTCACAAGTGTAATAAACTCTGCTGCACACGTTAGATGCGGCTACCGATGAAGGGAACGACACTTTGCTATTGCTTTACCTGCCCTATAGCTCTTCACACACACTTTCACTGGAACTGCCAAAAATACTCCCTCCTGCCCTTTGGAGTGAAAGAGCCTGCAAGACCCTGGCTTAACACGTTATGTTAGGGAAGTGATCGTGCCCCTGTACTTGGCCCTAGTGAGGCCACACCTTGAATCCTGTGTTCAGTTTTGGGCCCCTTGCTACAAGAAGGATGCTGAGGTGCTGGAGCGTGTCCAGAGAAGGGCAACGGAGCTGGTGAGGGGTCTGGAGCACAAGTCTTATGAGGAGCGGCTGAGGGAACTGGGGGTGTTCAGTCTGGAGAAGAGGAGGCTGAGGGGAGACCTTATCGCTCGCTATAACTACCTGAAAGGGGGTTGTGGCAACAAGGGTGTTGGTCTCTTCTCCCAAGTAACCAGCGATAGGACAAGAGGAAATGGCCTCAAGTTGCGCCAGGGGAGGTTTAGATTGGATATTAGGAAAAATTTCTTCACCGAGAGGGTGGTCAGGCATTGGAACAGGCTGCCCAGGGAGGTGGTGGAGTCACCATTTCTGGAAGTGTTCAAAAAACGTGTGGATGTGGTGCTTCAGGACATGGTTTAGGGGACATGGTGTTGCTGGATTAATGGTTGGACTTGATGATCTTTAAGGTCCTTTCCAACCTTAGTGATTCGATGTTCTATCATAAGCATGATCACCAGCATGGCAGGTAGACAGCACTGGGCAGAGCATAAACAAGGAGGCTCTGACTTTTGTTGTTAGGGGGTTTTTTTGCCTTTGGGGTTTTGGTTTTTTGTTATTTTGTTTTAAAGAGTTGTAACAAAGCTCTATCACAGTTATGATTCCTGAGCTGTGGACATCTTCCCAAAGGAAAGAGTACGAAATCATCAGCATTCCACAAAGCCTGCCAAGTCAACCTAACATGGTAACAGATTGCTGCTGTTCTGGTCTGTATTTGAACAGGAAAAACAAAGATTTCAGCCTAATGTTTTAAAAGGTGCCAGTGACAGTGAATGTCTCATATTGCTAAGCACATTAAATTATTGATTTCTCCAGCTGACATGCACATCCTTCTGTGTACATTTATCTGTGTCACACAGCTAAACAGCCAGAAACAGAAATATGCAAAATAATTTCAAAAAAATCAACATAAATATCTTAGTAGTAAGAAATCACTGTATCATCTCACAAGGACATAGAATGAATTTGTTTTTCTGTGTTTCAGGTCTGCACTTTTATCACTTCAACAACATTAAATGCAGGTAGGCATTTATTTAAAATGTATTTCAGACTCATTTTTAGTAAATACTGACTCCAAATTACTCATCCTCAACCTTACCTTAGGCTGAACTAGCCCAGTTTTTTGCAACCTGTTCTGCTGAATAAAACAAATCCATGGCTCTTAAATACATAAGACTATTTTTGCCACAAAGTTGGAATACATATGAATATGTGTAAGTACCATGAAGTGTGGTGCTGTATTAATGTTTCCTCTATTAACTGAACAGTATCAACAAACACCAATACTTCCTTGAAAAAAGTAATTTGTCCTAGAAAAGAAGTGGGTTTTAGCCATCAGCCAACTGCTGATTATTTCAAAGAACTCAGTGTTACTCAGATCATAAGACAACTGGCTGTTGAGCATTGTATCCATATTTCATTGTAATTTCTTTAACCCTCATGCTATTTCACGCTTCGCATTACCTTCGCAAATACAGCCCTGATTCTGAAAAGATCTGTTGCCGTTCTTTACAAGGAGCTCAACAAATCCCCATACAGCGCATGCATAATCCCACACAGCAAGAGCAGGAAACATCAGGATATAAATTACTGCAACAGGAGGAAATTCAACATTTTGAAATCTCTACTTTCTACACATGAAAGATTAAATAAACCCTTGTGAAATCATGTGGGAGCCTTTGTTAATTACAGATATCCAGCAATCACAAAATCACCCCAGGATTATTTCATGGAAGCATACAGAGTAACTTACTATACTTCCTCCGTACTATTGCTTCCTACTCCGGGGCAGTGCTAGCATGTTTCCTAAAATTACAATGCTAGGTAGCCATCTCCTGTTTTCTTTTAAACCACTGTATCAATATGTTAGTATCATTGCAAATTCTGAGAGACCTGCATTATATCCCATAAATTAAAGGTGATTTAGCAGAATTCTAAAGATTCTATAATAAATTAAACATTTAAGATTTGGCTTTACAAGTTTGTTTCCAGTCACATCTGAGATAGAAGTAACTAGACTGTTTTGAGAAATTTATAAAAAAACATGCATATGTCATATCACTCAGCAGTGGAACAGCCTCCAACTTAATAAGATAACACAAAAGCTACCTTTCTCCCAAATATATTATATTCAAACAAAAAAAAATTGTTTGCTCTTTGGTCACAGGTATCAACAACCAAGTGTCATCTTAATAGTAAATGTAAATTATGTGAACATATTGTATCACATATTCCAATTTCAAACTTTCTGAAGAAAAATACAAGGTCAGGCTTCCCTAGTGATGTTAGAGCTGATGGCTATCAAGAGGTCCAAACGCCCCAAACACACTCAAATATTAAGTACATGCCACTGAATTCACCCGGATCAATAACGTGAAGTTTGTTCGCAGCACTAGGGCATGGTTAATATTGCACTTATTTCAGGGTACCATGTTTATGAAATAAACACAATTTAACTACCTGCCCTCTGATCTCTTAATGACTAGAGACCCATTCCTTCATCTTTCTAGGTCTAGTGATTTGCTTACTTTCAGGATGAAAGAGATGATCTATTTGCACTTTATACTTCTTGGGTCTTTAGAGAACGCTGTTATGTATCCTTCTATACCCATTATAGTTGATGTCAGAACAAGATTAAATAAGAACCAAGAATGCTCTTTACAATTCCACAAATACAAACCTTGGGTTGGGCAGTTTGGAAAGCCTGCCAAGGGGGACAAAACTAATAGAGCCTGCAGGAAAAAACCCTCTCTTTCCAGGACTTAAACTGCTTTACGAAGGTTTGCTTTTAATGCAACTACAGGAGTATTATTACAACTTCTGTAGAAAGAACTCAAATGTCAAAAATACAGGTCAGAACACACAACAGGAACAGGCTTTTGGTCACTAAGACATATCCCTAGCATATGAAGCAGTCAAATAATCTCTTCCAGAAATGAAAATAAGATTGTTTTACTTTCATTATCCATTGGAATATGGTTTGGGAATAAATGGCTTTTTTTATACTTCGTGTTTCATGTGTGCAATCTATCTTGTGCAAAGAAGTTAAGGAAAACACTATATATTGGTATTACTTATAACACCCTTATACTATTATGAAAATAAAGCAGGACTCTGCATATGACACTCCACATACTCAGGATTGTTCTCACACCAATACACGCTTGCTTGCCTAAAGTTGTAGAACACTGTCAGTTCTCTTCTGTAGGACATCTAGTGTTGGGCATATTACTTGAAACACAACCCTATGGACAAGTGAAAACGTGAACTTTCATCTTTTTTTCTGCTTAGTTGCAAGCCCTGATGCCTGCAGTGTAATACAAATGCTCTCTCAAATTCCAGCTCTGTAGAGCAATAAAGAGTTCCAACAGCATAATTACTAAGCCAATCTCCTGTCTTATGTTTTATCCCTTGGGTTTGAAATTTCTGATTAATATGAAAGCATACTTTCAAAGGCAGGAAGAGCAGGCTCTGTATGAGCGAACAAGCCAGAAAACACATGAACTCCATTAGTGATGGGGTCATCTTCTGTATCCATCAACTGACATTTTTATCTTTTCCTTTAGATAGATATTAATCTAAAAAAACCTATTTATCCTTTAAAGGCTACCAGAATTACCACACGAGATGGATCTTCCCCGTAAAATCTCTGCACTTGATCAGCACTGCATGGGACTTGATTACAAATCATGACTCTTAACAGCAACTTTCCAAATGTGTATGTACAATAGCCAACAATCTCTAGTGAGTATCAGATGCTTTTGCCCATAATATGAACCCTGCTTTCATATGAAAAGGCAAGAACCAGAAGTTACTTTTATCAGTATCTTCATGAATTTCTTTAAATATGTTTGCTAGCCCAGAGTTATGTACGGCCAAAAGTCCAGCTCACTCTTCTGAAATGTTCAAAACTTATCAACAAAAGGCTGCTGAGGAAGTTCTCTCTTTGTCCTTAAGGAAGCCAGCCACATTTCCCTAGGTGTGAAGGGCAATACATTGGCTTTAGCACCTGCATGCATACCTGAAGTTTTAATTTCTTCTTTTAATGCCCTGTTAAGATTATTGTTCGGATCAGAAAGCATTCAACTTGTTATCACAAAAAAACAAGCAGCACAGTATTGAAGTCCTAATTTTAGTAAAAAAAAATCATCTGAATGGCTCCTTACTTTTCAGTTTCTTTGCTTTGAGCAATTCACCGCATAAAGTAAATAACATGAAGCAAAGAACAGTTCAACTTCTAATGGCTATTAAAACAGAACTATGGGAGGCTGGGAGTAGGGAAAACGGTGACACTGCAGTGGAATCTGTTCCACTTAGAACCATTAGTTTCTTTACAAAAAAGAAAAATTGTATTGAAAAAATGAACTCTCATTTTAAAAGTATTCTCCATTATAAATCATGCTCTGCAAGACATACAGAATACACATAATCTTTGTCTAAATCATAATAAGCATTTGGCCTACTGATTGCTTGCAGGTTTTATTTGCCCCAAGACAGCTGTATTGTATACAAAAGAATTTTAAGAATCACTCCTTTCCAATATGAATTGCCCCTTGGTTTAGAGTCATGAGATCAGATCAATAAGAGCACTTGATTTCGTTTTCCCATGTAGCAAACATTGAGCCCTCTTAAAAGGAAAGCTAAAAAACAAGATCCAGGATGTATGTCAATGACATTCCTAAGTTCCCAAGAGGTGGCAGACAACATACTATGGCAGCACAGGGAAAGAATGGTGTGTTGCTGCAGGTTCAAAACCTGGGCAAGAAACAGGAAAGATGAAAAGACTGGTGTCATCTTCCCCACAGGATATGGCCAAACCAGGACTATAAAATGGCAACTTTGTCCACTCAAGGGAAGTTGTCCCAGAAATGCTGCTCCTTTTCACTGGCTATTTTAACACTTCCGAGTATTTACATAGGAAGAAAGTCAACCAAAGAAGTTTACTTATCCTTACTTCAAGTACAACCACTAAAAACAAGTAAGCTGATTTTTGGAATAAAGCATTAATAAGAAAATAGTTGAGAAGTAGGGGATATCAGATTCAAGACAGGGAGAAAAGTATAAAACAACTTAACACCTTGATTCCATCATTTCTTGTTCCATAATATTAATAGACCATTACAAGCAGCTACTTTTTCTAGTCTCAAAAAGCACCTGAAGATTGACTCTCTACCAAACCCAGAGATTATCAAGTTAGGAAAACATTATTTATTCAATTTTAGGAACATTTTGCTAAAAAGGCAGCTGCTGTTGTCTAGTAATCATTCTGTTTGAGAAGATAAATTCAGACAAGTATTGCAAACCTCATACAAATCTCAAACACCTTGTGCTCTCTGAACATGTGCTGCAGTAAACAAAAAACAACTATTCAATCTCTCTGGACTGTAAAAATCTTTGGATTGTGACTACAAAAAAACAGTAGTTCAGTCAAGACTTTATGATACTATCAGTAGGTAAAATCACAGTCAAGCAGAAATTTTATAGTGACAAAGATTCATTAAGAAAAGCCTGGTTCAGGGAATCAGGGCTGATTGTTCAGAATGTCTTGGGCTTGACTGATGAGCTTGTCTGTTATTTCTGGGCTGCACTGCATTGTTAGTCACAAAGGAGCTTCTGACGATATTCTCTCCTCTATACACACAGAAGTGATCTTTTAAGGACAAAGTTGACATGGCACAGAGAACCTGGAAGAGGTAAAGCTCCAAAAAAAGAAAAAACAAACAAAAAAAACACCACCCAGGAAGCTGAGCACTTCTGTGTAGATTTCTTTCTAAGCATCCCTTAGGTGACCTTAAGTCACATTTCAAGATGTCCTATAGAAAAGGGGTGTGAAATCTGATGCTCTCCACCACCAACCAGTAACTTCATCCAGTTTAGAGGAGAATGTGTTGTAACTGTAGACAACAATAGGAACAGACGTTCAGATGTTGCTAAAATCATGTTCCCAAGGTCTTACTTGTGTGTTCTTAGCTTCAACAACAGCATGTTCACAGAGTCGGAGCCTACAGGTCCTATAGGTCCAATACAAGGTGTTTGCTGACAGATTTAAATCAAGGCCTTAACACACACTTTTCATATCTCTATTTACTGTGATAATTATCTTATTGACTTGCATTCTCCGTCTGTCTCACTGGGACCTAAAAAGTTAAAATTGCTCTGTTTGTTTAAAAATACACTTCAATACTTCTGAAGTGAGACATCGAGACATTTTATTAGAAGTTGTACTGAATGAGCAGAATTTGTCAGAATGTACTAAGACACGCAAAGAAATCATCAATAGGCAACATGAGTTACCCTACTGCCAAAAAACACCAAAACCAACCTAGTGCAGAAGCCTCAGAGTAAGGAGCTTCTTGAGCCAAAAGATGTTACTACATTAAGAATTGCATTGGATCAAAACACTAGATAAGGTTTCTCTAGGGGGGCTCAATGAAAAGCACTGAATTTACATGGCTTTTCTTTCCCCAGAATATATGAAGTTGGCATCTGGCTACTTTTGTTAAAAGTAACCTTTTTTTCTTCTTTTTTTGCCCCTCTCTTTTTAAGAATAGCTCATTGTTGTGCTGTATAGCTGAAATCAATTTATTCTGTAGACAGACACGTTCAAGTATGGATTTAATAAATAATATGACTGAAAAAGTATTTAACATCAGAAAATTCTGCTGCCTAAAATAAGAAACTATCCAAAGTTAGAGACATTAGACATGTGCATGTATACTCCCACATGTGGATGTATGTAGATGTTTTGGGCTGGGATGGGGCATGGTTTTCTTAGTAACTATCCACTGAGCACTTTCTTTTGATACCCTAGTGCAACAGCAGCATTTTGATTTGAAAGTGCAATGAACCACAAGTGCTCAAGTGCTAACCTATGTGGGATTTTTAGCTATATTAATCTGGAATTCTAACATCAATAGGAATCTTTCAACTAGAGATATAACTGCAAAGCATACTGTTTCTGTTCTAGAGTAAAATAGGTTCAGTTATTCAGAGATGTTCAAGAACATTTACAGAGTTAAAATTCAGTCTAGCTCTGATTTCAGTCAAATCCATGAATTGTAAATAGAAACACTCTAATCCCACACAGGGACAGCAGGGAACTCCCAGGGCCCCTGTGATACGCTGAATAGGTTCTTTTGGGAAGGACTGCCACACTTCAAGAATATTGATGGAAAAAGATTTTGTTTTCCACAAAAAAAAAAGGGAGGAGGGCTTTCCCTTTTTGTTGTGGGCTTTTTTGTTTTCTTGAGGTTTTTTTATTCTCCCTGGCACCAGCCAAAGATATGTACATGCTCTTTTAATGAATTCTGTTCCCCAACTTATAAGCAATAGGGTCCATATTGCCTTACCACAACGTGTTTTTCCAGCTATACAACAAATGGTACAAGGTCATTACTCCGACCTTAAAGATATCACATATGGAAATCTCCTTGCATAAATTAAATGACATCACAATGCACACTTTTGGGCCTACAGGTTATATGGGTTCAGATTTGATGATGTACTTAATTATTACTTACATTTTCAAAACAGATCTTAAGCAGAACATAAGTGATTCTCCCACTTTTTTTTTTTTTGTTCTTCCAGGAATGGTTGGGTGATGATCCTCCCATACATTTTCATTTGATCTATAATTTTGTGTTGACTGCATGCCATCCCAACTGAGAATATTTTTTCAAGTTCTGGGCCTTGTTCTGTGTTAACAACGTTAAAAAAACAACTTTAAGACAGGACAACCCAAGTCTCGTTAAAAAAACATAGCTGAAGTGATCGCATGGTTTTCCACTGCAAAGGGTATTCATGCTACTGCTCTTACATTGCCACTTCTAAAACGTCATATACAGATCCATGCTTTAATTAATATGGTTTAACCAAACAACATCAAACAGTCTTCAATATCACTGGTGACAGACATGATGTAAATACAAAAAAGGATGATATTTCAAGTAGCAAAGTTAGTTTTGATCTGTAAATTCTAAGTGGAATGAAAAACATTCAGGACTTTTCACTTCACATACAACATGCGCATTTAATAGATTAATTACTTTTTTAAATTGAAGATTAAACATCTTTAATACCTAACATCTCAAGACCCTCCTCTCCCTTGGAGGGAACGCAACCAGGGATACACCCAAAGATGGAATCTAAAGGGAGTCCAAAATTGAAAACAGAAGAACGAACAGCTCTTTACACTTATAAGTTATGCTGAAAACAAAACAGAAATAGCATCCAAATACTAACAAGAGCCTCTTCACATTTACAGCTCAACACAAATATTAAAACAGTTTCAGATAAAGTTTCATTACCCACTTCATGGATCAGTAACTGCATAGGTTTTAAACAGCAAGCCAAGATAAGAACATCCAAAATACTCTAAAGGTCATCATAAAGGTTTAATTCCATTTTTATATGCAAATATTTATTCAAACAAATTAACACACATGTAAATCTGAGAAATTCAAAGGTTAGCACGTAAACAGACTTGAGTTACTTTGCTCAAGAGCCCTTAAGGCTGTTGGAACTCATTTCCTGGCAGACTACTAAAACTCATACAAAATCAAAAGGGTTGATCTACAGAATTGAGTTCTTTGGTCCCAAACCAACAAAGAACCTAAGTATATGTCTATCTTTAAAGCCCATGAATCTAGGGCTAAGCCTGACCCATGGAGTCAGGGCATCACCGTGAATGGCTGTAGAAGGAAGATGTGAATGAGTTGCTGTCCTTAGGCACCAAGAAACTTGGCAGAACAAGAATATATTCAGTGTTTAGATGATTCCTTAGACATGCTATACTCTACAGCATGGCCTTCTTAATAAGCTAGAAGACTCCAAGCATCCCAAGCTGATCTGCTGCAGACACTCAGTGGAGCATACTGCACCCATGCAGAGTTCCACCCAGCCAAGAAAGCTTAGATCTGTGACAGCAGCTGTGAATGGTTACACAGAAAACTGGACAACTAGCTGGAAATGCTCTCCACAGACTGAAAGCAAAACACGGCTGCGAGTCCACAGCATGTTGTGGAGAGGAAAGATGCCGCTCTCCACAGAGAGGGGATGGTCAACCAAGCACCCCTTCCACTCATCATATTAGCATGTGACTGAACAGCACTAAATGAAGCGTGAAAATGACACTTTACTATGTTAGGATCAATGCTGGTTTTAAGATGGCTGCTCTGCTGCATAAAATGAAAACACGGGGATATTCACTGAAGAAAAGGAGGCTTTACAATTAGTAGTTGCAACTGTGCAGCTGCCTCCTAGGAAGGAATGTTGTTTTAACACTCTGGAAAAGTTTCAGGTCTCTGAGACACTAGCCAGGGTATTGTCAGTGTAGACAACACCTCACCAAGATAAGGAGTAGTATCTTCAGGATGTCACCTTGTTTTCATATTATGTAGTGGTCTTTGGTCCAGGCAAGAAGGAAGCTACTCAATCACGTTGGTGATGCTGTGTGCAGAATTTCTACAAACAACTCTAGTCTTCTATCCAGGCAAAAGTTGCAATTAAGAGAATGTTCCTGAAGGTAGCATAAAGCCAGACTGTCCCTGCAGCCTTTTTATAAAGGGGGTTCTTGCATGGTCCCTTGCACTTTACCCATGGCAGAGTAAAGCCGCAGCACAGTCACAGGGCAGGCAGAACAGGGCAGCAGGCAACAATACAATAGACAGCTACATTCCTTGAGAGTCTGGTAGTGGCTTCCAAACTTTTCCACCTCTAAGCCAAATTTTTGTTGAGTTTGAAACACACACAGTTGTGCAACTAAATTTTTGTCTGGAGTTCCCCAGCCTATTAAGTAGGAACAATACAGCAACATCACATCCGTTCCTTTCTTTCATGAAAGGACATTAGAAGACAATTCATTCTGCTTGCAGTCTCTTCCCTGGCCTGAATGCAGATGTGTGGTGGCTTCCCAACTTTTCACACAGAGAAAGCGCTTGGATACAACACTAAATAGAGGACTGCCTCCCTTATCCTTTGCTTATCTAGCAGCAAAGCCACTGCAAGTGTATCCCAAGCCTTCAGAATTTCGGGGTACTGGATGACACACCTTTTTTAATCTGATTTTTTTTAAGCAATGGAGATGGGTATATTCATGTTGACGGTGTTCCCTATCTGTCGGGCCTGTAATCTCACTACACACATTTTAAGCAACATGCTAAGGCCAGAACAGCTCCATTTGGACCCCTGCTTGAATAGGATCTTGCACTGCACCACCAAACACAGCACATGTTCTGGTGGCACTTGATATGACAGCAGTCCCAAAAGGTGTGTTGCTGTGTGTGGTGCGAAGAGTGGGTGGGCTGGGGGGGAAGGTGCCTATAAGTGTGCTTTTTGCTGTTAGCATTTCAGTTTTATTGATGTTGAAATAAAAAGTCACTAAAAAATTGCTACAAAACCCATCAGTCATAAAACAAGATCAAAAGCAGGCTTACAGAAAAGATGCCTGCTTGAGGAAAAGACCTTGATGATGGCTTCGGAAATACAAGAAAGCACATCCTTAAATAATGTTTATAGCCTCAAAACTGCTCTGTTCAGACAGATTATAAAATTAGATAAAACTATCTATTGCCTTGAGTGATGACAGGAAAATGAACGTTTTATCCTCTACAGAACCAGGAATCTTCAGATAAGATTTGTCTCTGCCATCACAAGACAAATCCCTGTGGGTCTCATGCTGCTGTAATTTACACCAGTTATACCTAGTGTAACTCGAAAGCCTTCACTCATGTTACTCCACCTTCAAGTAGCTAAGAGAAGAATCAGTTTTCAGATAGAGATAACTAAGCAGTTTTAGAAACCTTCATTAGTTCTTTGGGTTTTCCTTGAAACTGTGCCATCCCTGGGCTTATTTTATCTTTGCTATTCATCAGACCATTATTGCTAAGCATAGAGTAGGTAGATGTGTAGGTAAGTATTTCTTTTCATATAGGTTTTTTTTACACGTCTTATTTGTCCTTGAATTCTTAGGTATTCCCTTTCAGAATAGCAAAATGATGGCTGAGGTGAACATTCTCTCAAACCTGCTGAATATACTTAGGAAAAAAGGGGGAAGGAAGCTTTGTGAATACTAAAAAAAAGATTACAAACTTCATATTCCATTTAGAAAGTGTCTAGATTACAAAGCAAAAAATTAAAGCAAATTCTGATTTAAACCACTGCAACTATACTTCCTATTCTCCAACTGAAAGTGTATCCGACTCATCAAAAAACTCCACTCCACTCTGAAGTTAATGGTACACTCGGAAGAAATGGTAGCTTTGTGCTATCAAGTGCCATTTGCATGTGGCATCAGTGAAGGTCTACAAGAAAGAGATTCTCTGACTGAACCTCAACATCCACAGCCCCAGCTCCCTATCAGCAGGCTAGATTGCAAATAGGCTGATTCTGTTTCCGTCTGAAACCAATGCCCACAGCTCTCAGGCTTATTTGTGTGAAGTGTCAGAACTCGGACAGAGAGCGTGCCTGAGCTTGTATGCTCTGCTGGATTAGTTTGATGTCAGGTGTGTTACTGTACAACAGCCACGTCTCAAAATAAATTTGGTATTGAACAGTAATAGCTTTTGCAGACTGAGGATATTGGAAAAGGAAAGCTTAATAGGGAAGGATAGCATCTGTTACCAGATGAATTAACACAGCTGGAGGGAAAAAAAAATATCTTTTGGACACTACAGTCCTCCTTTAGACAGAACTCTGAAGGGCTCTGACAAAAATTGTCTATTTTCCTTCCCAACTATATTGGCAAATCTAGTGAAGCAACATTATCTCGCTTCCTCTCGTGCCATTTGCAGAATTTACTTTGCATTTGAAGTATTGCTCCTCTTCCTCCAGCTTTTCCAAATTTTGCTACCAAATACAGAAGCAGTAAGAGTAAGGCAGATGTGTCTGATCACCACAGTCTTAGAATTGGGAGGGAAGGCTGGTGAAAGCATATTTCAGATGCTATATTTAGCATATAAGTTATATTCTGATGACATTTTAATGTTATTTTGTTTTCAAGAAAAATTGACTACACTGAATTTTGGTTCTTTATACATTTAGTTCCTCTTCTGGACTCAGTCTCCGTAAATTGTATTATTAAATCCAAATAAAAGAGATCATGTGCCTGCCTCTCTATATGTATGCATAAAAAATTTTGAGTACTGATATCTCATGTTCTTTTGGCATTTTCTGACTTCCTACCACCCCCCAACAGGAGCAGGTGAATGATCCTTCTCACAGGAATCCATTTTTGTGAGCTGCATTGCCAGTTGCCAAGAGGGGGTTTTTCAGTAACGAGTTTGAGCTGGCTCATACCAATTGTGGTTCATTCATTTGCCACTTAGCAACATACTCCACGGCACATCCCAATAAAATAATCTTAACTTGGGAAACAGAAGCATCCCCTTTTCTTTGGCTGTAATTGAAAAAACTTTAGTTTCGTTCTATCCTTGGAGCCAGGGTATAAGCTCAGCTAAATCAGTGGGAAGATTACAAAGTATTTTCACTGCTTTTGGACCCAAAGCCAAGGTGAACGCTTTATTCGGTTTCATAAAGACTACATAAATAAATTTGAACCAGAGAAGAACATTTCACATTCCTATGGTTTCAGGTGAAGAAAAATATTCATCTTGGTAAGAGCTACTTTGTCCCACACTGGTACTATATCCACCTACTAACATCCACCATCACTATTCAGTAGCTTGATACTCAGAGATAGAGCCTACATGGGTGAAAACTACCATCGTAAAGATATGTAAATCCTTACAGTAACTCCAGGATGGCAATGGCTTCAGTAGGAACTTCAAGCAACCACTTCTGAATAACTAAAATTTATTTTACTTCCAGTGCACAGATCAACTCCCAGTATTCCAAACAATGCTGAAATTAGTTACATACATGAAGACTGACTTATCACTTTATGCTGTTCTCCCCTCTGATGGCTTTCTGCCTTGGGTCTGTCCCTTTGCTCCAGGAAGTATGAACAAGATTTCACAGCAATACAAAAAGCAAGATCAAACAAAGGACATGCCTGTCAGGTTGCCCACGATGGGTCAACTGTAAGAATTATTTCACTAACAGGAAGAACATGTGCATATCTGAAGCCTTCGATCAGCTTCTGTAGATTGGCAGAATCTGGCAACGAATCAAAGCTCTGAACTGCAACTTCTTGCATTGAAACACCTCGGTAGTTTGCGCAATTATCATTTTAGGAAGCAGAAACCAACTCTATAACAACAATGCTCACCGCTGCAGAAGGAGTAGAAATCAGGTAGTGGTGGTAGACTTGGGTATCTCTGGAGGAGTCCTAGACACTTCAGTGATTCTGCACCCGTGTGAAGTCATTGCAACAACAGCAGGGTTGAGCCAGCATTGAAAAAAGCATCCTGCACATCCCCAGCACAGCTCCAACCGAGTATCAAACCTGAAAACAATGCCTTCTTTACGGGGCCAAAAACCCCATGGGATGTTATTTCGTTCTCATATATACCTACACTGAGCCACCCGCACAACATTACATCAGTTTAACTTAGGCCAATTTAGGAAGTTATTTTCCAAATTTCTGAATTGCATTGATGCTTACTAAAGGATGTATTTTGCCTTTACTTATGAAGAATTTTTAAAGTAATGAATTATCTATTCATAACTAGTCAAAAATCAATAGCAAAGTAATCTGGGCTAAAAGGATGCACGCTCCTGTAGGTGGTCCGTTGTTTCTTTTATTTCACTTTCATTTGCTAGTGCCCCTGAAACTTAACTTTTGTTGGCAATAAGTTTAGGGATGTTTACATTTTCTGACCATTGTTGTACAGATTATTGCAGCTGAAGGAATTAGTCTTTCTGGACCATAAGGTTCAAAGAATTAAAAAATGAATTTTTTCTGTAGTTGTACATTTACAACTACTCCCAATTTTGTGGGCCATTATTTTGTCTGCAGCGTTAGAGTGTTTTACATTTCATATTTATAACAGCATATCATATGCTCCTTCTCCATTAAGTTTAGTGAAGAAGGAAGGATACAATGTGCTAAAGCAGATGAGACTTCTGTTGAATCCAAATAGCCTCTTTCACCCTATGCACCATGCAACAAGATATGCCTCAGATTTAAAAGTTTAAGAGAATATTTCAGCAGGATAAACAAAAAATCTCACATTCAATGTTAAGTGCATACCTACATGACCAGCTGACTAAAACCAGTACTATCTGAATGGCTTAGATCCTTCAATGGACACAGCACCACTGAAACTGAGAGTCCCTCCCACCCTGGCCTCAGCTGACCACGACACAAATAGAGTCCTCTTGTTATTAGGAAATAACCTGCATTTCCTAACAGCACAAAGGTGCCATTTTCCCTCCTAGCTAACAGACGTAAGATCTTCATTTGTCTTTTTATACAAAGAAAATAACCAATGGTTTAGAAGCATCTGGATCATTCCCTGTTGAGTCAGGCACAGGAGGAGCCCCGATTTGTAACTTTTCATTTAGACCACTGAGGAAAAAAAAGCAGCTCTTAGCCACAAGCCAAAATATTTCCTTGGATGATTCTGTATGGGTAGAAATAGAAGGAAGGTTTTCCAGGGATGTTGGACCATATTTTCTGTTATGACTTTCACACAACCACCTGGGCCAAAACTACTAAGAGAAAAAAGCAGGATGTAATACATGAGGAACTGATTAAATGGGTGTAGAAAGGAAGTTCTAGCTCAGATAACTGGTTTTGGTTTGCTGGTCAGCTGTATTTTTCAGGGTGCTATTTATCCACCCACAATTACTACCTATCCAGTTGTATGAAAGCTGGTTGATGGATGCGGAGACAAACAGCACTCTGCAGCTGGGCCAGGGCAAGCTAAGCCTGGCCACAGACAGAAGGAATGCGAAGTGGTTTCTGGAGCAGTGACTGCTTTTTGAGGTGCCAGTTGGGGCACAGGGCTTCAAGTGTTCCAAGAATCACTTGTCATATATGGAAAACACAGATATTAGAAAGGCAGCAAGGAGAGGCCTTCTCCAAACACCACTAAAAGGGGAAGGAATGGAAATCTAAAAGCTCCATGTTTCTACAAGTGCACCTCTAAAATTTTGATAGCAGGATACCATCTGTTTTTATGGAAAGCCACTATTCCTGTTCATAGCCTTCTGCTTACAGTGAATATTACAAAACCTAACAAAAACAATAATAGAAAGGTTAAAGATATTATTACATCTCCTACAAACATGTGTCTTTCCCACAGCAATCTAAAAGAAGTTAAAGGAAGCTCTCCCAAGAAATGGACAGCACAACTCTGAAAAAGTTACACAACTGCAAAACAGTCATGGCAAAAAGTGCAAGAGCTACCTGTTAAAGCTCTTCTTTCTAGTAAGAATCCACCAAGATTTGCATCAGTACTTCCATTCCAAATGTAAACATCTGCAAGGATCCTAATTTTAGCATGGTACAAAGACAAAAGTCTTACTACAGGAAAAAGAAGAGAGCCAATCTCTTAAACCTTTCCCCTTCCGATTAAAGACTCAGAGCAGATGTAGTTATCCTCAGCAGGACAAGGTTTCTAGGATTCTAAAATCTGACACAAACCACTCCTCAAGAGCTGTAAAGAGGCCTACAATACCAAGGGAAAGATTTGGGGGCATGTGTGGAAGACATGACCCATAAATTCCTTACTTCCAAGTCCTATTCTCACATTGTCACTTAAGTCTCTGGATATCCCAAATTTCTGGTGACCACCAAAGCAACAGTTAATTCACTTCTGTCAAAAAAAAAAAAAGCCCCAAAGCCTCCTAGATCACTTTTGGGAAACAAGGCAAAAATGCATGATACAGTGCTGTAACACACAGGTGACTGGAATAGTATCTCATTCAAAACTACCACTTTCCAGTAATTGAAAATAAGACATTCTCATGCTAGAATACAAACACACACAAGGAGTTAAGGTTTGAGTCCACACCCTACTCCATGCACAAGCTGCAGGTCAGTCTCATTCAGCAAAGCTCCAGCTCCCCTTAAACCCCGTTCTCCCATAACACAACTACACAACTTCATTTCAACACAGCCTGGTAAAGCAGTGTTCAATACGGAAAAGGGAATAACAAACATACATTTAAAATGTTGTGCACTTACACAAGTGTAATGTGTCTACTGAAACACCTATATTTGCTTTTAAGAGGAGCATGAAATGCTAACAAGAAGCTAACGTGGCTACAGTAGCAACTCAGTGCTCCACTTAAGCAATAAATTTGACTGGAAAAGCAGACAGAAAAATCCCTCCTTTCAACAGAAATAGCACTGGTGGGATAGAGGCTATCTTTGAGAAATCAGTAAGGTCTTATAGATCATCAATAGCATTCAGATTCACACCAAAAGCAAGAGCTCCATGCAACATTTGAAGAACAGTTAAAGAGTCAATGGGAAGCTGCTAGGCAGCAGCACTAGCCAACCATTTCCCCAATAAAATGGATAAGAAGTATGCATCAGATTATATTTAGAACAACACAATTCTTCCTAATTCCTAAATCTAAAACATCTGAGCTTAGAGGAAATGTCTTAAGCTTTCCGCAAAGATGGTGATAATTATGGATCCAGTACTTCATTAAGTAAACCCCAACTCCTAACAAAATAATCCAATAGCTACACTTCCAAAATATTTACACTCCAGCTGCATGGCCAGAAATAGAATCCAAACAGATATCCATGAAGAAAGGCACAGGACAAGGAATCCATGCTAACTTCAAATGGGATGTATTGCACATATCACTTCACAGATATTTTTGTAGGCAGATGATGAACAACTATTTCAACTTAAGGTCAGATGGAAGAATAAGTTTTAGTGAGAATCACGTTCAAATACAATGGATTTTACCAGATCTCTCTACACAGTTACAGTACAGCAGTCTTTCACATTACTTTACCACTGCATCCTTATAAATTTCAGTCTCTCCCACCTTACTGGCGTACACCGAACCGGTCCAAGTACTGCTTCAAAGCAGCTTTGAGAGCCATGCCATGGGAAGGAGGGAAGAAGGCAGGAGGGGGTGGCTCAGCTGTTCTGACATACAATCTTTCAATTGCAAATCAGTGATCCTAAACTAGCGGTAGAGCAACCAGTAAGTGCAGGGCCAACATTCAGTGAGTCATTCCCTGCTCTGCACATACATTCTTCCTTCTTTCCTCAAGAGATACACCTAAGGGAAAAGCATAAAGGACAAACTGAAGTAACAAAGAGGTTAAAAAATTACTGCTCTATATATTTGTCCATTCATGCTGCGAGTGGCTGATACATGCAAGCATGCAATTGCAAAACAAGCATATAGTTTTCCTTTCCTCACTTCCAAAGTTTGCTACAATTCTAAAAGGTTTTGAAAATATTTTGTCTGAAGGTAAATGCTCACATGAATAAACTCACTTAAAATCAAGTACACATTTTTTTAAACTAAAGTATCCTCAATGCCTATCTGCCTCAACCACAATGCCCTCAGCTGGTAGGCAACCTGGGAAACCTTGACATTCCAGAGTAACAACATTTTGACAAAGATACTTTGAACTAAGATGAAGCACAGAAACTCCGAAATCTGATCTAGAAATCCCAACACTGCAAATGTGCTTGTAAACACTAAGACTGCTATCTCATACTGAAAAACGTGATCCTTTTGCTTTTACACACCCTCCATCTGTCTATATTCCTCTGTCTCTCATGTTACAGTAACACTGTAATCTTCCTGGCATGGTTTCTTAGGTTTTTATATACAGCACAGTGAAGTCCTAGCCCATAAATAAAATACCACATGATAGCAACTGCAATAAGTAATTTTCTGTTAATAACTGGAAGAAAAAAAAATTCATCCTCTTTACAACTATACACACCTAACAGTTTAGATCAATAACACATTTTTACACATCTTTACTAAAAGGCATATACACAAACTGTTCTAAAAGTAAAAATAAAATATATCTGCATAACAAGGATAGTGAATTAATTTTTCTGAAAAAAATTCAGAAGAATTTAATACATTCCACATTTGCCTCCTAAAGTAAGGTAAGAAAATAATGAAAGTGTATTTTCTAATGCCAGTTAACCTGGAAAAAATATTTTCTGCATAAAATTCTTCTCATCATTGAGAGTCTACAGTTGGCAGAAGAGCGCACACTGCAGACTGAAATGCCACACTATCATTACAGGCTCGGAGCTGAGGTTTTAATCTATTGTTTTCTCCTGAACATACTTGCTTTGAGATATTTGCTCTCTTAACCTTATCAGTCACGCTCAATCATTTTCTTTTTGAAGTCTCTAAATGCAACAGTGAGAATGAAGTAAGGATTTCCTGTAAATCAGTCTTTTTGTGTTTAGTTCGTTATCTCCAACATTTTTTTCTCCTATTTTTATTGAATCGACCAACCGTTTCAATGTTACAGTAGCTATGCTCTTGGTCAAGAACATCTAAAACTTTGCATCTAGAAATGGCCTGAAAGAATGCCTTTCCGTCTCACAATAAAAGGATTAATAAAACAACAAAAAGAAGTTTAAACAATCTATGATCTTTAGGAGAAAAGGATGTGTAATTAAAAGCTAAATTACCATTGAAATAAAATCCCCCATAAACTGAAGGGCAGTAAATCATCGTTTTTTTTATTCCAAGTAAGTTTTGGGTAGGAACTATCTTCATAGACTTACACTCCTATTCAAAAAAATCTCTTTGTCAGAACACATTGCTTCTCAGGGCTTCACCCACTTTTTTTCCACAAAATGTCAGACTAACTTAGGCAAGTGGGAACTTGGACTTGATTGTACTCAGAACAACTTAATTTCATAAGATTTACTGAAGTACTCACACAACCAGCAGTGAAGTCACTGGGATGGGGGACTTCATATAATTAGAGACTGAGAAGTAATGCTACCTGTATGGAAATGCCCTGTTCAGAACAAAAGTGAAATAGAGGGAGAAAACCACCCACCTTCTAGTCCACAGTAAGGAGGCCACTGAAATTTCACAACATAGTTATGAATAAAGTGAGTTACCCCAGAAGAAAGAGGACACTACACGAGATTCCAGAAACACTGTCACAAAAACACTGCCCTCACAACAGCAACTGTGTTAAAGCCTCCCCAAGGTAGTCAAGCCCTCAGATTTATTTGCTCACTCTGCTTTTGCAGGTTTTTCTTAATTTTCTTTTTTAGCAATGAACAGTTTCTCTCCAGCTACCTTTGTGTTTCCTGTCTGGACTAATTTATCATTGATTTACTGGGCTACATTTCCACCATGCTTTTATACTCTGGAGATACACAGCCTGAGAAGGTACTGGAAAGAACAAAGAGGGAGAAAAAGATAATTATGACAACAGACAGGTGAAATATGGACACAGAGATAAGATAACCAAACACACAATATGTGTGTTCATTAGATTTCTTGTTCTAGCACCAACATGCCCTACCCACATTGCATGAGCAACAGTTATAAATAGATAATGAAGAGACTGTCCCTGCCCCAAATTGCTTACATTCTAGGTATCAAATGACAGCCAAAGCCAGACAAGCTCAGGAAGCAAGTTTACATGATTATAAAGGCTAAATGAATGATATCTTACCTAGCGGATTTGCTGTTTCCTTTCACATGTATTTAACATATATTTCTCTCACCACTTCACCTGGAGCTACACCACCCTCTCAAAGCCCTGGGCCAAACAATTCTGTGAAATCTGTACTTAACCACTTTTAAAAGTAACAAAGATATATAAACATAGTAACACTTTTGCTTAACAGTCAAAGCACTATAATTCTAGTAACCAGTCAAAAACTTTGATACTCATAAGTGTATAATGATTACCAATATAAGCTTCTGGCAAGACTAATATTACCCAGTTATCCACAAGCACAGCTCTGCATATTGCACACTTGAAAAACAGTTGCACGCTGTTTTCATAAATCAAGCCTCCATACAACACGCAGGAACTCTTACAGCCATGAACTACTCTCAATGCTGGAGACTCCACAGTATCACCATCAACTGCCAACTGACAGAAGGTCATTTCAGCACAATAAATAAAACTTGATGTAAGGTTTTCCATGTTTAAGGAGAAATCCACTATTAACAATATAATCACTAGCTTTAGTTATCCTATAAAGACTTCTGTGGACATGATCTTCACTACTAAATGTGGTTTGCAAGGTAGCGATTTACATTCGACAGCTAGAATTAAGTGTTATTCCTAGGTTTTCATTAAATTTTCCACTTGAATTTGCTATTTTGAAAGCATAAGGTCATGAGAATTTTTTGACAAAAGTGATTTCCTCCATTATTCCTTCCGTTGATTTTTCCTGTGTTCTTTTAAAGACTAATAATTTCTTCTTCCTAACAAGCTGCCCAAGTGACAAGGTACAGCAAGGGGATACATTAAGGCAATCAGAAATGCACAAAAATTACCAAGATCAACAGTTATTTACACTACTATAGCAGTTAGAGATGCTAACAGAACGCCAGGACAAAGCGTGGTGCCTGCCCCAGAGCTGCCAATAAAAAGGCAGGCAACCAACAGCTGATGGATACACACAGACGGCGGAAGGACAAAAAGGGCAAGAACACGACAAACCTGGTCCGCATAACAGGCAGTGGATTCAGCACATTTTGGGTTGACTTTCACAAGTATTTTGTTTACCATGACCTTAATGAGAGTTTTAAGAGCAGCATTTAAAGGAAGACAATGAAGGCACAGAAGATTTTTACAGCGCACACTTCTCTAACATGAAAGACAGCATAGGCAAACCAAAAAGGTACCCAGCTGAATTTTTATATTAAGTGAATGAATAGGCTGACATTACTGGCCTGTGAGAATAACTGGCATTTAGATCATGAATCACAGGTGACTAGCACCATGGGCTACACTGGAAAATACACGAGGAAAAGCGTATTTTAGATGCAGGACGGTAGCACTATCAAGGAAACTGAGAATGTGATCAGGAGATTGACTAGGGAGATGAACTTTTCAGCAGAATCCAGATAACCTTGAAAAAACAGTGAAAACAGTAAAAACTATTGGATACTTTCATAATATATACTATGGGAGATGAAACAGTATGGGAAAAATCAAGAGGCACGGAGAGTCTTAGAGGACATGAGAGGCTGGGACGAACTTCCATAAACACTATGTTTAATATGCACTACAGAAAAATTTTAAAGGAGAACCTTTGTTTTTTCCCACATTTAACTTTCAGCTTGTATGTATATACAAAGAAAGCACATTCCTTAAATTATTTATTGATAGTAGATTAAACTGATTCCAATTTCTATGAAAAATGGAACAGTACAAGACACCAGGTAAGAAATACTTTCATTCTCTTGCAATCTACAACATAAAAATGTCAATTTGAATCGAGAATTTTTACAAAAGCGTACACAGAAGTTCCGAAAAGTTATTATTCCAAAGGATCACAGGTAGTCTTTCAGCCAAAAAAGAATACCTCACACCATTTAAAATATTTGGAGACTGAACACACACAAGCTGCGTAGTGAGTTCAATAACCACCATTCACAATGCAAAGCTAATATTTACTCACAGCCCCTGGCATATCACCAAGGTTTTAATTTTGCACATTCAGAAGATAAAAGGTGAGAGCATTAGGGAACATCACATTGCAAACTATTATTTTTATATTTTGCTGAGAAAAGGACAATTACAGGAAAAAAATTAACACTTCTCCCCTCACCCCACAAGCAAAGAATCAAGTCTTTGCAAAGCCTTGGGCTCTAAAACCGTAAGTGGCATACAGAAGATGAATAATTAGACTGGCAAATAACTACACTTTTAAACAATAAAACTTAATAATCAAGTGACACAATGGAATTAGGCAGCAGCATGTTTAAAGCAAGCACTCTGATGAATAAACTGCGGTCAGCATGTGGTCGACATTGCCAATTTTTTTGCGGTAACCAAAAGATAACCTGGTGAAAGAGGAATTAACAGACATTGGGCCCAACAACAGATAATTACAGCAATGGATAATGGGTGCATCTCATCCTAGACTCAGGAAGCTCTTGAATAATCATTTTCCAGAGAACAGCAGGGTTAAAAAAAGGGATGCATGTTCATATTTTTCATGTATTTCCCTGTCCATTTTTACTGGCCACTGGACAAGACTATTAGGTGGCCTTGCAGCCTCACCCAACGTGACAGTACCTATGTGCAGCATGGGGAAAAGGCAGTTGTTGACATTTCATCAATTGTAGATGGCACCAATAAAGATGATAAAAACAGAATGGCAGAATCAGAAGACCATCTCCCACAAAGGTATTGCTTGACCACTATTGCACATTAGTTTCTTGGTTACACAAGCTACTTATTTCTAATGGACTCTGGCTCTCCTGCCTTACAGTTCTTCACTTTTTGCTGCCTCCACCCACCATAAACTGTCCTGGATTACAAACCAGAGAAATTCCTTTCTCCAAACTGATGGTATGCTAAGCACACTGGATTTATGAACTTTCAGATACTACCAAAATACAAAGGAAGAATCTTATCACCAAAGCACTGGTGCAGAATACCCCTTCCTCATACTGAGCTGCTCTGAAACACTGACCTGATCCACAGTTAGGGCAGAGGAGCCCAACTGTGCCAAGACCAAGGACAAAACGATCATCTCTCAGTCTTCCAGCAAACATTTCAAGACTACAATCAGCCAAAGTTACCTTTCCCTCCCAGGTCTCTAGAAATCACAAATACTTTTTTAGTAGGATCAGAAGAGGTCACAAAGATTAAGTTGCATTCTTGGCTCTTCCTATGGTATGATGTGCCACTTGAGGAAAAATTTTCTTTCCCCTGTACCTCGCTCTATCCATCTCTAGCACCAATACACCCACACTGAAGTCCTTTCCAAAAGCACTTAAGAGCTACAGGCAAAGTACCCTATAAAGAGCTATGTTTACATTTCAGCAAACAGCAGCAACCAAAAAAAGGCTGGTTTCATCACAAGGATGAAAACAGCCTTCTCCCACCTACAGCCCCATACAAGACAGACCGCAGTAGTCCATGTGCATGCAGTTCACACACACGAGGCTACAGCTAAACAGGAATATTCCAGCCTGCATACATAAACCAGGCTTTCACTCCAGCTAGAAAACACATACTGTTGGTGCACTGGAATAGGAATGAATAGTATACACGAGGTGGACAGAAACACTCTAATGGAACCTCTCTCCTATCTCTCTCTCTGTAGGGAGTCATTTTTGCATTGAGCCAAAAAAATTATACATCTCGGCCAGCTTTCAGATCAAAGGTCACCAGAGTATAAAACTCTTCTTAGCAGGGTTATACAAGTGGAAAGGGGCGGGTAACAATTTGTCTGAATAAAACACCAAGTACTACAGGATTACATAAAAACTATTTAAAAAACATTTCTATAATCCGGTAGTAAATAAAGGAAACCAGAAGCATTGTTGGTGATGGTTGGCAGGCTTCCGTTGGTGATGGTTGGCTTTTTTTTTTTTTTAAATAGCTCATTGATTTTGGACTGCATCCATTTCCAGCATTGTGACTACACTGCATATAGTAATTGACTATAAACCAGAGTGCACTTCTCCAGCCAAGTCTTTTTTTGTTTTGTAAATTTTATTGCACTTCAACACCATTAACCAGCCACTCCTATTTCAAGCTGATATTCCTAAATTGAGTAAAAATAAGCATCAGCAACACTGCAACTCAGCCAAGTTAAAATGGAGAATGTTTGACTCCACATGGCTCTGAGTGCCAGTGTACTATATTACTTATTTCTGAGAATGCTCAGGTCAGTGATGGTATCCATCCCAAGACCCACAGAAACCAGCCAACCCTTTGCATTCACCAGGGAGGATGCCAGAATAAAAACTTTGTGCTTAAGGACTTTGTGCATCAACTGAGGATTAACTTTCGGGCATTTTGCTGACAACCAGGAGTCCTGGGCTCCATCCCTCCTACAACTAGGCTGCCCCCTCCGCCTTGTACCATTCATGTCCTTCCCAGTTGCCTGCTTGGATCAGAGGAGAGCAGGGCAAAACAACGAGTGTGCACAGTAATGGCAGCAAACAGCCTTGCCAGCTAGCATCTCCTCATTCCATATAAAGCAGAACATAAGCACAGCTTTGCCAAACGCCTTGAGTTAGGAATGAGAGGAACAGAGTGCTACAAGCTTATCTACCCTCCTATAGCTGAGAGAATGTGGGAAGACCTGGCCCTGCCAGTCAAATGAATGCTATTTCAGAGAAGAAGCACAAAATTATTGCTTTATGACCACTGTGCTTTCATTCCTGAAAGAGCTTTTTCTTCAGAGGCTGCAAGTGAACAACTTCTATTGGTTGCTGTAAAAAACAAAAAGCACAGCAAAGAACAGTATTTTTTTTTTTTAATCTGCTGAGTTAAAACTTTTCACTGTACCTCTGATACTTGCTAATTTGGTGGCTGAAACGTCAGGTAGGTTTCAAAGTATTTTGCTCTGCCTCTCTGCAGAGCCCATCAGCAGAACAAATAAGTTACCAGTGTTTGTATTCTCGCTACCTCAAACTAGCCTCAGCATAAGATGACAGGAGCAAAGCTAAGCTTTCTCTAGGTCCTTACATGGCACCGGTTAGTGCTCTCCATAAAGGACAGAGAACAGGGAGGCCAGGTTTCTCTCTGCTGTCTGTCCACAACAAAGCTTTCCTGTCAGATTATTGATACCTCTTCTGACAGCAACTTTCAGCCTGCACACCCGTGCCACTTTTAATTCACTAACAATTAATCAGTTGCCTTGCCTGGAAGCATCTCCAAGGAGTGCCGGGATTGCATAAGGGAATTGGGAGGAACAGAAGGATGACTGTGCCAACTTACACATAGTATCACCACAAAGACATAAATCTGAGCTAAAACAATACATTTGTTTACACGCAAGGCTAAAGAAGGTTGGGACAAAGAAAACTAAGTTCAAAGGAAAATCTTCTGGTTATCAAAGGGGAAAGTCAGTTACAAAATGAAAGCATCCTGTTTGATCATTGATTTAAATAGTTCTGCTGGACATGGCAGGCTGCAGCCACAGGAGCAAAGACAGAGAGATGGGCACATCTTTGGAGGGGACAAACTGTCCTGCTCCAAAATGCATACAAAACAAAGGCACCTGTGAAGAGCCAGAGGGTGCCATACTCAGATCATTACAACAGGCACATTCTCCTCTTATGCTGCTCCTGTTACAGTTTGGCACACTTACATATCTTACTCACTTACTCCAGCTTGCCTTTAACTCCATTTGGAGCACACTGTCATTTCATTAATAATGTATCTGTAGAGTGACCACAGTTACGACTTTTAGGCTACACCATAGACCAAAACATCAAGAGAATCCAGCAGCTTTCCATGAAACCCTCCCCCAGAGTCCTGGTTACATTCAACAAGTCAAACACCCAAAAGATTTTATGACAGTGTATGATTTTGCAAGAGCTGATTCTGATGACGTGCTTTCCAAGCAGCCAGCTGGCCCTTTTATTCCTGCCTCTCTCCCTTCCTCCTGCCCTGTTACTAATGGGGAGAGCATTTTACAGCCTGCAGCTGATGCCAATGTGCCTCTTCCTAATCAAATCAGGTGTAAGAGCAACTGCATTAGAGACAGGAATTCAAGCAAAACACATCCATGCAGAAGCTTGATTTATTAAGTGTTTGAGCAAGGACTGGGTTGCTAATATTGAAAAATTTAAAGGGGGAAAAATAGCAGGCTTGAACCATAGCACTAAGGCTGTCCATGTGTACGGATTGGGCAATAGCCCAAGTATAACAAGCCTGCCCACAGCTGTGGTGTATTTAATCAAGTCTTACAGACTAATTATTGTGCACAACTAAATCCAGCACCTGTGTAATTGTCTTATTTCAGCAGTGGGCAAAGCGACATAAGTTACATTTTCAATTTCAAAAAGAAAAACCAAAACAAAATCTCTTTGGGTCCAAAATGTCCACAGTCAACTGCAATACACAGGCAGAGAAGAGGAAATATTTAACCAAATTCACATCAAAACACCTACTCACATGAGAAAGCTCTTTCCTATTAATACTTATGGTATATAACTGCAGGTCCTCAGAATTAAGTGACTGCCACAAAAGAAAATGAGGAGATGAGAACTTAAAACCACATTCTCTGTCCTATCCCTGCCCTCCCCTCACCCCCCAAAAGAAGTTGTTCTCTTCTCCCACTGAAATTTAATTCCCACCACTATGTTCTTAAAGCTGGACTCCTGAAAATCTGTTTTTTATACTGTATTAGTCTTGAAAATTGTTTCATCAGTATGGGTGTAATATTAACGGTATTGACTACTAGGAGTGCACAAAAAGCAGTTAAGATTTCTTTTCCTCAGCAGTAGGCAGCAAGGCTGACTACTGCTTTGCTTTGACTACATTAACAGTACTAAAAATGTGTATATATAAAATAAAGTGTGCATGGAAATTGTATATACAAGTAAACACCACCACATACAAATGAATAAATTGCTATCTTTTTAGCAAGTCTGAACCAGTTGCGACTGCTGCAAGAAACATGAAATCTGAAAGGCACCTGAAAGCTTCCAAAATAAGGATATTTCTTTTCTCAGATTTCAAATGTGCTTTTGGCACACTCACATTTTATCACTCAAAATAGCAACAAGCCAAAACAGGCCAAAAGGACAGAGTTAATTCAATGCAAAGATCTTCCCTCTCAGTAAATGTCTCACACAGTACCACTCTTAGCAACAGAATGTTTATACAGCACAAGATAAAGAGAGGCTTTTCACTAACACCTGTGACAAAACCGAAGAACAAAAGCAGCTCCCAATGCAAGAGAGAAGTGTTAAATTTCTCAAGTGTTCCCACCTAATGTAGACAAGAAGGCCAGCCATAACAAGTTACAACAAACAACCCGTTTACCCACTTCCAGAAAATGTCTGTAAATTTGAACTGTGTGAAATGTCTAACTACTTCTTTCATTCCATCCAAAGGCTTCAACAGCAAAGGACAATAAAGCTGCTGGCTTGACCTAAAGGGGCTGGCAGGTTAATCTATTCTGACCTTATCTTTATTCAATCATGATACTGAAAGATTGCTTGAATAACTTACCAGCATTTTACAATACCAACAGTCACCCTTTTACTACAGTGCTCCTCCAAAGTGCCCTCCAACCAAATTTTTAAATCATGGGGGTTATTAAAAAATTTTCAAAAATTGTAAAATAAACCAAAATGCTATTTCTCACTCATGGGTACAGAACAGAGGAAAGAGGTAAACAATCAAAATAAAAAGAAAATTTTTATCTTGCCATGCACAACTCTCTCAGATTTCCACCACTGCTTATTGTCAATTTTAGATCACATGCTATCTCTTGTTAACATTCAATCGCATCTTTTATTTATAGTATTTTCACTGAGATGGAAGAAACTAGACAGAAAAAACACTATTTGATAAAAACTGCCTTGTAAGAATAGGCTTAATCAAACAGACCTAACACTTTGTATTTTAATAACTATTGGCTTGTTTTCAAAACCAAGCCCATGAGAGTGTTCAGCACTAAACATAGCAAAGCAGTGAGTTAAAATTAAGCACATGATTAGGCCCACAGAAGTTAGTAAGCTGGATTCATGACTCAGCAATTGATTTAACCACTAAACTCTCATATATTTAAAGTTCACAGCCTATGCTTAAATGCCTTTCTGGAGAAGAGGCTCCAACGCTCAGCACTGGTACACAATCCTATGAAAGCATTTTCCTCCCTTTAATAGTACAACAACCAACTGTATGAAGACACTATAGACTTAAATCAACCTGTTAGAACAAGGTAGCTTTGCGAACAGCAAGAGTTATGAGAACAGACTTTCAGCACAGGTTTCTTCATGCATTCACATTTAACTGTGCAGCCATAATTCTTGAAAACAGATCACTCATGTGACCTGCCAGGAAGCAAAACATTTTGGCATGAAGAGAGCACCACGTTCTCACTTGAGATATCAGCTAGAGCACTTATTCTTCAGCACCAACAAATGCATTTTCATTTAACATTCTACACCTGTAAATGGTTTCGCAACACAAGGTAATATCAAGAAGCACAACCAACCATAAGGCACCTAAATGACATTTTAAGATGCCTTGAAAAAATCCATGCCAATCTTTTTTGAAATGATCCTGGGAACAAGGTCTAAGCTTAAATCTATTCCTAATTAGATTTAGGCAGATGCTTAAAATGCCCGTAAAGATTAAGTGCCATCATCTTTTTCTAAAAGCAGGATCAAAGAACAGGGAAATAAACCATAAGCCAGTGACTCCAACACACAATGCAAAAGAAACCAAAAATCAAGTAAAGAGCATTTCACTTTGATTGCAGAGAACAACTTTATAAACTGTCCATAGAACCACAGTACCTCAACAGTTCCTACCTTGAAAAGCTGTGATATGACCAACAATCATGTACTTCAGTTCAAAATTCAGTGCCTGGATACTTTGAGTCCTCTCCCTTCGAACAGCTGCCTGGTAGCTTTCTTCCATTTTTTTGGTACAACATGTTGGTGCTCTATGTTGACAGATCTGTAAATCTGACTCTTAAAGCAAACAAGAAAAACACAATAATTAGAAAACTTTCCAACTTACATCATAAACAAATAATGCTTCTTAATGTCAAAACCATCACATTTAAAATTTTGAAACAAAACACAACACATAAGGAATGACATTGTGAAACTTGGTTACTCTTTGGTAGCTGGAGTGGCTTTTTTTTTTCCTTTTCTCTCTAGTTTTAATACATTTAGTTCCCTTCTGATAGATTTCAAAACAAGAAGCAATAGTTGCACAAAAATAGAACTGATTTCTGCAGCAGCCTGGATTTAGCTATCTAGAGCCAGAAGAAATGGACTCACACAGAGGAAGACCCAGAGCTACATACAACCAGTGGGAAATCAGAGACTACTATTTTGATTTCCGGGCTTAACACAGAGTGAGAGTCAACAAGGCTTCACCTGAACCAAAAATAACTGTTTTTAAACTCAGCCATATAGATCTCCATTGACTTAATATTAAGTAACCTTAATATTTTTGAAACCAAGTTCTAACCTGCCTACATGTAACATAAATGTACTGAAATATCTTCTACCTCACAACTACAGAGAAAGTTGAAAGTTGATTAAAAACTTAAATTTTTGTGGAATTTTTATTTTAAATCATTTCATCTCTGCACGTGTTTCAGGAAGTTTAGCATCCTTGATTAGGAAACCTACAGAACACACAGCTGTGATAGACACTCAGGGTCTATTTGCTCTACATCATGGGATTTGCAGGTACCAGAAAGTTCCAGAAAGGAGCTCTTACAGACTACAGATGAATATATTCTGGTGCTTCATGAATAGTGTTTTAAGAAGAGGAGGGAAAAAAACCAAGAGGCGATTCAGTAGAGCAAATCCCAAACCAGAGGTAAGCATAAAAAAATACCAGAGCCAAAACAGTCACACAAGATTAAAAGGCAGCTATTTCCGATGCCATTGCCCAGTAAATCAAGAACACCCCAGCAGGAAGCCTCGCACCAGCACGTTTCAGGCACTACCTTCCATCCACCTCAAGGTGCAAATAGGGGCCCTGAGGGAAAAGGGCCCTGAATCACACACAATCACTAAGGTTGGAAAGG
>NW_010510937.1:0-265 GCF_000687285.1 Phaethon lepturus
CTTCATTTCTTGAAGACCACGCACGCTACCTAACTTCTATCGGAACTATGTTCTGCGTAGGGCCGAATGACAAAGCACAACTAGATCCCATTCTAAGAATTCATTCCCAAATGTATCTCGGGTTACAAAGTAAATTATTTACCGTAAGTCACCGACGATTCAGAGTCGCCTTGACGGCCTCTCTGACTGACTCCCTTAACAGAAGTAGATGAGTCCCAAAGGACAGAAGTCACCAAAAAACCACAGAAATACAAGAAATGTCACA
>NW_010510937.1:409-834 GCF_000687285.1 Phaethon lepturus
ATACAATAAAGAAACATGCCGTAAGACAGAAAACAGACCGCTCTGGAGCGCCAAGATGGTGACAGAAAAGGTTCTGGTGGAACAAGAGGCATCGTCACAGGGATCAGAGAGGTCTCGAAGGGGCCAGAGAGACCAAAAAAGTCTTGGGGATGCAATGAGCTCAAAAGGGAATTGAACAAAGTACAGATGTCCTCAAGGGACTGAATGGAGGCACGTTGAGCAGGTGAGAGGATGCAAAGACCGACTGGGATAATGGATGTGGACGTGGGAAGGGTTCAGAGAGGAACAGAGGGGTGCAAAGTGACCTGCTGAGCTGAAACAGGGCTCAAAGGCATAGCAGTTGTCTCTTGAGAGCTCAGCAAGGGAGAAGAGGAGTCCCGAGGGGGTCCAACATCCCAAAGAAGCCTCAGAGATAACAACGAGGA
>NW_010510938.1:0-8070 GCF_000687285.1 Phaethon lepturus
AGGTGTTCTAAGATTTGGTTTTAGTTCTCATCATCCTGCTCTGATTTGATCGGCAATAAATTAATTTCTCCAAGTCGAGTCTGTTTTACCCATGACGGTAATGGTGAGTGATCTCTCCCTGCCCTTCTCTCGACCCACGAGCCTTTCGCTGTATTGTCCCCCTCCCTGCCCAGCTGAGGAGGGGAGCGACAGGGCCCCGGGCATCCAGCCAGGATCAAGCCACCACGCCACCTAATAACGCAAGATTTGGGGTCATCTTTAGCAGTAATAAATACTTATCTTTTTCTCAGTATCCAGGCTATTTCTGTCCTGCTTATAACAAGCTGTGTTAAATCTGTGAGAAAGCCAAGGAGAGTATTTTGGGAGAGTCAAGAAATCTATTAACCATATCCAAAGTTTACTGACATTTCTAACCGCACAAGTATTTCAGCAAATATCAAGACACAACTTTGGGGATTCCACTGTGGTAACGTGGCAATAGAGAGGCACTTTATGTCAGATTATCACCCCCAAAGTAAGATAATATTTAATAAGTGCTCAGACAATAAATTCCCAGACATTTCCTAGTACTTTGGTGTTTCAGTAATTGCCTCCCATTAGCACCATTCCTAAACTATCAACATCTAGACATGGCACAGCCTGGAGGCAGAGACTATTCACGGGCTAAGTAATCCAAACCCAGCTGGAGAATATACGTCAGGAAAGAGCAACTGAACCCTAGGCTTTTCTAGAGACTCAGATAAATACTGAAGTATCTGTGCTGTTCCGACTGCTTGCTCGTCACAGCAGAAAAATACACTGGATTAAAGCAGCAACTACTGCAAATCACCTTCAGGTTTATGAGGAGTGCTTGGCCCTATTGCTTGTCAGCCTTTAGCTGTTCAGCCGTAAGGCAGACGATTACCTACAGCTGTCCTCTAGTCCCCCATGGATCCCATATTCCAGAGCAGCTGAGTCCATTTTGCTGCCACATGCATTTAAAAAAAAAATTGATGACTATGTATAATAATAATAATGATGTCATGGCTAATCCAATAAAAAGGATTATAAAACATTTTATAATCCATGCATTAAAATGCCTTGCCTGTGAATGTTTACATAGCAGTTGCTGAAAGTATGTGCCTATTGATCAGCGTGTTGAGGATTTTTTTATATCTTTGACTGCAGATAAAAAATAGGTGCTTAAACGTTACTTGCTGAAATGCTACAGGACACACTTCACAGCAAACAGAAGAAATGGATGAAAACTTTTTATGAAATTGAGTATTACAGGGAATGTGTTCCTAGACTTTAAACATTACAGCTCAAATTGGAAAGATCTTTGGAAAGCATTATCTGGTGCATGAGTTACAGGAATAGTGACTTATAGCTGTCATTTAATTAAATGCCTGTCCTCCACAGTCACAATGATTTATAGTTGTACAACCCTGCCACGAAGATTGGAAGAAGAATAATTGCACAGTTTTTCCAGCTTGAGCTGCTAATGAGCGCCAGGCTTCTGTTATGCATGAGCGCATTGGTGGCCATTGGGATACTAGGATGAGCTTCCAGCCTATGAAAATGGAAAATAATTAGATTAGGAACAAAGAATACATATATTGTTGAATTTTCAAACAGCTCAGCACTGAACACAGGAACGGTCACCCAGTGAAGTCAGTGGAACCACATGGAACTTGGGGCTTAATTCAGAAAGAGCTTGCACAAGAAGTTACCTCTTTTCTCTCCCACAGCTAAAATTTTTAAGGCACTGTGGGAGGGAGCTAGAATGATATACCCTGGTTTAAATGATGAGATGCAAAGAGAACTACATTAAAATTCAGAATGAAAAAATCTGTCAGTGTCCGTTTTTGTTCTTAATTTATCCCCTTAACTTCTAGCGTTCCTATAATTGTGTCATCTGTGTTGGATGTTTCATCAACCTGGGAAAAAACAAGTGCTACACTTCAGGTTCAAAGCTGTTCTAGTTGAAAACACATGGAAGATGAAACTATACAAATTTGTTGCTGTCCAGGCTTGTTCCCCATACATTTCACAGATTGTGAACACATTCCCTCTTAAAATCTATGCTTTGACAAATGTTTTCAGCTGTGAACTCTTCTCTTAACATGAGGCGGGTTTTAAAATCCTTTTATTAAAATTTTTTAATAATTTCTGTGGCTCTTCTATTAGCTTTCTTTTAGTTATTCTTAACTTGTGTACTAGACTAAGGACATTGTCCTAAGAACCTTCATTTCATTGCTACCTGTACTGCAGGTGAAAAAAATGGGTTGAGAATACCCAGCAACCCTCCGCCCTCCATATTATCAGCCAAGAGAAGGACACAGAATAGACCTGGATCAGAATTTCAAAGTACCTTGAAATTAAATTAAGAAAAGGAATTACTTAGACTTACCATAAGATGCGGAATTAATGACACAATTGCATTGAGGCTTAACTGAGCTATTAGGAAAATTTGCTCATTGAAGAGGAAGAAAAGGAAAGTGGAGAGAATGGGAGAAGCAGCTTCATTTGTTAATGGTAAGATGTGCATCATTATTAATATTCTGATACAGATGGCTACCGGGACTAGAAGAGCCAGGGTTAGAAATAAGAAGGTATCATATACTCTTTCATATCCAAATGTACATTCAGAAAGAAAAGGAGGACCTCCCAGAAGCTGAATGAAGGATGTCTCACCCATAACTGTGTGTTCTGGAGGCAGATCTTCAACTGCTAGAAGTGTTCATCAGCAGATGGTGTGCTTATCATCAGTGCAAATGAATGAGATTTGCTCATTGAGAAGCCTTCAATGACATCCCATGACAACTTAATTCCTGTACTTTTTTATAGGAAATACTGGAGTAGAGGGGCTACAGAGGAAACACCTCAAAAGAGGCATTGAACACACATGGACTGGCACGTGTAAAATATTTCAAAAGAGTTTCATGATCAGTTAATACCTTTTTTTCTCCAACTGGAACCATCTCAAATTATTAATCCACAAAGTGTGGCTAATTACGCTGATGCCAATTAATGGCAGGTAACCAGTCTCCAATGCAGTAAGCAAAGAGTAAGTAAGTACAATCAGTACTAATCTGAGGCTGATGAAAGTGGAGTTCATAAACTGGGGTTAGAAGAGCAAAACTGTACAGCACCCCTCCGGAACACCTTCCTGAGAAGCAACAGGCCTTGGGTACCCGACAACTGAGATGATCAGAGTAATCAGAAGTCCTTGGCAAACGTTTAACAGAGCGATCTGGCTTTTGGTCCTAAATATAGACCAAAACCAAAGTCCTCTAGCAGTCCTCCATGTACGAAAAATACAGCCTTTCTTTGACTTTCAATATCATCAGAGGCCTCTGCTGTTTGAGCGATCCAGATCTGGAACTGCCAATAAACCTCAGCAAAAGGAGTACTTTGTCCACCACCTCCAAGGAAAGAGGCAAACATGCCAACAGCCAGTGTCACACATTTAACAGCGCGAACTACCACGCAGCCTGCACGAGAATCAGAAGAGCTCAAGTGAGAATGAAAGAAAAGCCTTGTAAAGATATCTGTACACATTTCTGTGGGATGGTCCACCTCAATCCTCATGATGTGAGGGAGAGTGGAAAACCGTGCTGAGAATTAAATATGTTGTTAGTGTCATCCAGCCTGAAAAATGGTGATTAGGAACAGAATAGGGGAGAACGGATATAGCACAGCTGTTACTATTTGCAATGCAAAGTATAGCTAGAAGATGCATTTGCTTTCTAGGAATTGTCACACTTTCACCCAAGGTCTTTTTCACCAAAAGTCACAACAAGCTGCAAATCACTCACAATGGAGAAACGCTCTCAGAAAGAGCGGGAGGAGTGCTCTGCTCACTCCAGCATCCTGGTGTAGCAGCAAATAGCATCGAAAATGAAAAACCAGGGGCTCTCAGGGGAGACTCAGCATGCTGCATGGCTTCGCTCCTCCAGCCAGGTGGCAGCTGGGTCATCGCACCAGTCGTGCCAGAGATTTTGTTAGCAGATGTCTGGTAAATTAATCAATGCATGTGCTTCTCCTGAGCTTCTATCTATAATAAATCCAGATATCAGGTTGACAACAGACTCCAGTGATACTTGCAGTAGCTTTAAATGAAGCACCTGGAACACTAACGGAGCACGGAAGAAGTCTCGTGTATTTGAGAAATGAACATGAACACACACTGCAAGCTGGAATGAATTTTTTAAATCGTGTTTGGGCAGTACAAAGTGCCTGTTTGGGACAGCATACAGTTTGAGTTGGGTTCATCCACCTTGTCAAGCCTGGTGTAGCTGAAGCCAGTCTGCTCCTGCTAGCCTAAGCTGTTTGAGACAGTTCAGGTGTCTCTAAATTACACAGCAGGCTGGAGAAGGAGCACTCAGCTGCGTGCTGGGATGAAACTGCTCAGTTATCATACTCCAAAGCATAACGATCCCCACAGGGTCGCCCCCAGGGATGCTTTCGGACAACATTGCTCCACACATTTGCAGAACACGAAGTCTTCTCCACACTTGAGCTATCAAAATCAATAAATTTGCAATTGCCACCTTATGCCTATCACACTTCACTAGAAATCCCTTAATGAGTTTCTTCTAGAAGTACATGGGTCATTTAGGTAATTAAATCCAATCCTCTCTCATCAAAGGACACTATGGCATTAAATCCCATTTACAACCTCATTGTGCTCCATCTTACAACCACTATAGGCTTCATCTTCTTACCCCATTGCTCTCACTGAGAAGCTGTTCCAGGACTTCACTCTAACAGTTGATAAAAAACATTAAATTGTTCATGCTCAGATCTCCATCAGAGAAGGGCTTAAGACTGTTGAGACACATCTTTTTCGAGTCTTCCACTCCCTTGGCTGTTAGAATATGAAATTATTCATCTCAAATCAAAATGAATACGAGTGAAAGACACACAGATACCCTCTCAGAAGACTTCGAAGTCTAAAACACACCGCAGATTGACATGATGTCCAGAGTACTCCCCTAAGTCATCAGCAAGGACATTTTTCAGTATTGCCACTGGAAGCATATTACAAAGGTCATAAAATATTTCCAGGTATGACCTAGCACAGATGGTGCCACCAAAGGCAGATACCTACTCAGCACAACCAAGCTGGGAGGAGAGGAGCCACAGCCTCAGCCTGTTCCAGGGGACTCTACAATACAATGAGGACACCCTAATCCAAGGACGCAAGCCACGTGCCAGCAGCGTGACCTTTCCATTTCTGCAGGCAGATGGTCATATAAAAGCAGAGCTAGCGGCACCCCAGGAGGATGGGCCAGCTCGGAGCCGGAGCACACAAACTCAGCGCTGCCTCTACCTTCCTCGGCACCTGCTGCTGCAAAAAGCTTAAAAACACCAACCAGGCACAGCAAGGAGACTTGCAACCCAGAAAGCAAATAAAAACAGAACTTGAAGTTATTAGCGTTTCACAGTTTAAGGCAGTTTCATGGATTTTTAGATTTGACTCAGGATTTTTTAAATGCCTGGAGCTGGCTATGCTGTAGCTGTGGAAAAATCGATATCAAGACCGACCAACTCCTCCAAATTCTTTTGAGCATCAGTAGTTGCTTACTTTGCACTGTAATTTATCCAAACTAATAGGCTGGTCTTTAGTAATTACAAATTTGCTCTGTGCTAGTATCTGTGGAGCGATAAGGCAGCTGCTTTTCCTGCTCCCATACTCGCCGCACTGCGAGGGAACTGGCCAGCATTTACATTTTGCAACCAACTACTTGTACTCTGTTCTGTGAACAACTTCAGCATTAAACATAAAACACTCCTCTGAGTAAAACCAACATGACATGGGATGTTGCTGGTATCCCAAGTAATTTTATAAGGTTTCTTCATTTAATGAAACAGTTTATACCCCATTTGCTACAAACAGCCTAGCAAGTTAAGAAAATATATAATTAGCATTTAGAGTCATACAACAATATCCAGGATGAAATTACAGTTTCATTCTTCATGTCTCTCACATAAGGGACTTAATCCCTTCCACACTGGGAAACATTAATTAACATCGATAGTGATAGTAAAGCAGGAGTTAGAATTTGGCAGGAAAGAGCCAGGCAGCGGCACCTCTTCCAAGCGTCATGGATTGAAATGTGAGCACTAGGAACGTAATTAAGGAAGAGGAGATACATATTCCCACAGGCACTTTGCCAGGGGTGTTCCTCGAGACCAAGGCTTGGTACCCCCAACCCATGCACCCCGGCTTTCCCCACCACCAAGCCCTGCACATAACCTCCAAAACCCAGCAGCACCACCGGCCACCTTTGAAAGCAAACGGCCTTTGTGTTGGGTTTGAGACACAAATCCGGGCTGTTCTAGACCCAGCGAGGCCCAAAGCACCAACACAAAAATATCCTCAGATGCTTCCAAGCGCTCTTCCCCCTCCACCTCCTCTTTTGCTTTCGCCCAGGGATGCGTCAGCCACCACAGCAGGCTGTCAGAGACTCTTGTCTCAGACACATGGGATATTTTGTCCGCTCAGAGAAAAAAAGAAAGAAAAAAACCCCAAAAACTAAACCTAAGATTAGCAGCAAAATGCCCCTAGTCTCTAATGTCACAATCATGTAAAGAAGTCCCTTGGCAGCCGCTTGATTCCTACTCTGAGCAGCCGCTGCCTCGAGCAGCTCTGTTTTATTCCTGTCCTTAAATCAGCGCACGTCACCGGTGCGTTCCCTTCCCTCCCAAGGCATCGGGCCGTAGGCCAAGTTGTATTTGTACGGAGCCAGAGTACACTTGTTCAGTCTTAGTCATGCTCTGACGTACAGACCTCGCAAACTTCTCAAGGAGCGTTACAAGCCTAAAAGAAATAGTAAGTGCTTACAGAACATCACTGAGAAATCTTTCGACATTTTATACTCGCTGCTATTTGCTGCAAGTTTCCCATTTTATTTACATTGCACAACGACAGGAAAATCCAGATAGTGAAACACGTAAAAATCTAGCTTTTTCAGTTTCCACTGCACGCAACTTGAGCTAACCCTTCATATAACTAGGAAGAGAAAATCTAAAAAAATCGGTGGTTGATTTTGGTAGGTTTTTTGGGGTTTTTTTGTTTGGTTGTTGTTTTAAAGTACATTGCAAGTTAAGACACCTGTGAAGTACAGCATGTTTCAAAGATGATTTTTTTATATACATTAATTACAAGGTTTTCATGGGAGATCTTTGTACCACAAATTAAATGAAGCTGAATTTTAATAGACACCTTGAACAAAATTTTTTCCCTCAAGGCAGTTTTAAATAAACAAATAATGCCCCTCCCCAAAAAACCTGACTCACAGGAAACATACTTTATAGCCAGCTTGTCTTGTTTGTTTTTTATATATATATATACACACACATATAAAAAATTTCTTTAAGGAGCCACACAATACTTTCTGTTTCTATTTAGCACTTTAAGTTACAAGGAAAACCAATTGGCTGTTCCTTCAGAATTGAGGAAAAGCAAAATAATTTAGAAACAGGTTTTAGCAGAAGTTTTTATAAATTTGTTCCAGTGAAAAATTGCCATTGCTGTACACCTAAGATTTATCTGCCACCCATATCTGTCTCCTCTGTAACAAAAGGGAAAAGTAGACAGGATCCATCCGGCACTGCTTGCTGCTTTTTTTTTTTCTTAAATTATATTTTACTGGAATGGCTAGTGCTGCGTCCAGCTCTGGAGCCCTCGGCACAGGAGAGACACGGCCCTGCTGGAGCGGGGCCAGAGGAGGCCCCAGCAACGCTGCGAGGGCTGGAACAGCTCTGCTGGGAGGACAGGCTGGGAGAGCTGGGGGGGCTCAGCCTGGAGCAGAGAAGGCTCCGGGGAGACCTTCCTGCAGCTGCCGGGGTGAGAGGAGCTGAGGAGAAAGATGGGGACAGACTCTTTAGCAGGGCCTGTTGCGATAGGACAAGAGGTGATGGTTTTAAACTAAAAGAGGGCAGATTTAGACTAGACACAAGAAGGAAATTTTTGACCATGAGGGTGGTGAACCCCCGGCCCAGGTTGCCCAGAGAGGTGGTGGATGCCCCATCCCTGGGAACATCCCACGTCAGGCTGGACGGGGCTCTGAGCAACCTGCT
>NW_010510938.1:8156-30003 GCF_000687285.1 Phaethon lepturus
CCCTTCCGTGATTCTACCCTACAGCTTCTCTGCCCCCGCTGCCAGCCTCCTCCTCTCTCCTGATGCCATCTGACCTTTCGGATGCCTCCCCCTCCCCAGCCAGCTCTTCCTTTCATGATAAAGGTGCATTAAACAGATCTGCTCCAAGTGCGCTCTGGCTTATCATCGCTAGTGCCGAAATGTCAGGAAGTTAAAAGCATATGCAGTCGTTAGGTAGGCTTTCAGAGCTCAGCTTTTTGTAGGAATTCAAAGGCTGGATTTTTTTTTCTTTTTTTTAAAACCTAATTGAAAAATAAATGAAAAAAACCTCTCTTCATTCTCTGCTTCAATTCCCGTGAGAATTTGTTGGGCAGGAACGCATGCTCTCAGTGGTTCCTAGACGCGAGGCTATTTTCTGCCCAGGGCTGGGCGCAGCTCCACCTGGGGGCCCCCCACCAGCCTCATGCAAAAGGGACTCCTCAGACTTCAAGTCCCCCAAGCACTTTTAACAAAAGGAAGAGATGCAAATTTTCCTCTATAGAATTATAATACCATCAATTCCAGAAACCACTTCGTTCCCGGCACCTACTACCCAGGATCAGTGGGATCCTGGTGTCCAAGGAGGGGTGGAGGCACAAAGCTCTGCACCAGGCTCAGAGGTGCCCGCAGCCGTGGTGAGGGCTAGAGGCCGAAGGGCGCAGCCCTGGTGCCATCGCCTGCGGTAAGTGCGGCTTGCCAAGCACAGCACTGCCGTTCAAGTGCCCAGTCTTGCCTTTCCTTCCCCAACAAAAGCAATTTATCAAGAGTTTCCCCTGTTTTCTTGCAGGAGTGCAAGATTTGCGCCTGCAAGACAAACACTCTGCTTATTGTAACTTTTAACCTGCAATTTTTAAAATTGCCATAATTATCAAAATGTAATTTTAAGCCAAACGCTTGATAATGGTTAAGACCTGAAGGATGCAATACCAACATCCAGCCCAGGGAAGGCTTGTGGCTCTTCAGACTTCCTCCAAGCTTTAATAGGAGCTGAATTATACCTTTAATTATTGGTAAACTGCCAGGTTGGGGCACAGCCCCCCGAGATGCTCGGATGGGCTCGCGCTGCACGGGGTCCTTTGCGAGGAGGGTCTGCAGCAGATTTCCGCGCGGCGAGATGACTCTGCCATCTAGCTGCAGTTGCTGCGGCGCTCCAGCACGCGATGCCAACCCACTCTGCCTTACAGAACATCTTAAACAGCTCTGCTTTCCAGACAAAAATCACATCTTTTATTTTTTCCGTGCCACGCTGGATAGTAACGTATGCAAGGGAGGTACTTTAGCCAAGAAGTAAATTATTACTAAGAAGAACCAATCAAGCATATAGTTGATAGGAATATTTATTTTCCTTTTATTTATAGCTTTCTTCTATTACAAGGTTAGTTAGCATTAAGATTTCCATTTTATGTTGCTTGTTTCTGCACTGTTTCATGTCTATTCATTTAAATCCTCCTCTCTCACCAAAATATATTATCCCCCCCTACGTCTATCTGATGGCTCCACTCTTTCTGGTCTTGCTTTCCCATGTACCATACCCAGGCAGCTGCAGCATCTGTGAACGCACAGCAGTTGATTTTACAAGATGCGGAGAGGGCGACAGGGCTTAGCTCATAATTTCAGCAGTAAACAGCCTTCAAAACAAAACCGCAGAGGCATGGGGTTTGATTCATCTGCACTGAGGATTATTTTAATGATGCAGAAACAAACTAAATATATTTTTAATTTCATATTTTAATTTGTCAAGAGTATCTCAGTAGCTTTTAAATGAGATTTAAAGTGCATTTTATTCCACCAGGAATAAATTCAGTCACTGGCTAAAATTAGATTAGTGGCTCCAGTGCCTAATTAGCAATAGGTTTGGAGGCTGCATTTTGGAACATTCTGGGCCACATCTCATTAACCCACCTTTAAGTAACTTTCTTGTTGATAAACAATTTTTATACAATAAGGGGGGGATTCAGGAATGAGACACAGATATAGGAGACATTTACCTAGTTTCATAACGGGAAACTGAGGCAGGCAGTCCAGTTAAAGTCTGGACCCAGACTTTAAAAAGTCTGTGAGCAGGCAGCGAGGCTCCATGCTTTGCCCCATGCTAGGATGGGGCTTGGACCGGTGACTTCTGCTCCAGCTCATGCTGCTGCACACCCCAATCCCTCTGTGGGAAACTGGGAAAGGACAGAGTAAATTCATTATGCATCCGCTGCATCTCCTCCACAGCCCAAGGCGGTTGTAGGAGAGAGGTCCAGACATGGACAGCAAGGGTGGTGAGATGCACCCTCCACCTCCCAGCTGGGGAGAGCCTAGCAAGATTAGAGCTCTCCAGCCAGGGAAGAGAATGAGATAAAGTCTACAAAAGCACAACTAAATAACAAGTGTTTCTGGGTCCTAACCCAGCCAAGACTAGCCCTGCTTCCCACAGTCTGAGGGGTTCCCTGGGGACCTCTACTCTTCATGTTGCTCTAGCAAGCAGCAGCTGTGGCATGAACAGCACAGCTGGCTGCATGGACTATACGAGCAGTGTCACAGGCAAGATGAGCTGGTATGTGTGGTCTCCAACACTGCCCACAGCAGCACATACTGCCCAGTCCCAGGTGGGGCAAGGCACAGGAACTAAGGGAGCAGCAGCACTGCATTTTCCAGTGGCCAGTTCAAAGCAACCCAATCACAATTCACTTACAAAAAAAAAAATATAATGCGTATAAGATACTGTTAGAGTGACAGTTTCTACATTCAGAAGACATTAACTAACTACTTTCCTCCAATGAGACCAGAAAGCAAAACTACGGAGCTTAGACCATGCAAGAAGGCCACCAGGAATAAAACCCAGTCACACTTGGTATCTTGCCATCTATGTAAAACTAACATGGTCAAGGATGAACCCTGACGAACTTCAGGAAGTCATGAGTGGCTGGAGGTAGGCACCAGGTGTCATGACAGCGGGTACTTCAGGGAGAACAGATGAAATGGGGTTAGAGTTATGTACTGTCGGGTTGTCTTGCTTCATAAACTACAGGATAACAGTGGTCAGTCCTGTTAAAACATAAAAGCAAGTTTAAGGTCCTGCCTCTAAATCTTGCTTGGGGTCCAAGAGCATATGACTCCTCTGGAGCCATTTGAGAAAAAGGTAACTTCTGCGCTAGCCAAGACCTCCTCCTGAGGCTATCTCCACGGTCACGGCTCCAGCTCTGAACTCCTGGGGTGCTATCTCTCACCACAGGGATGAAAGTATCTGCCCACACTCCCACAAAACCCCCTGAGCTCACTGGTAAGGTTTTAGCTGGAAGACTGGCACAAGACAGGAGCTGCATCCTTCAAAAGCTTGGTTGATGCAACTCACATCAAATGTCACCAGGGTCGAAGGACTGAAATAGCTTTCAGCCCATGTCCTCAGTAATCACAAACAGCTCATTAGCAGCACAGTCAACACATCCTGCCCTCCAAACCCCAACACGATAGTTCAGATTCAACTACACATTTCTGATTAACGTTTGCCAATGAACAATTTTGTGCCTCTGGCAAAATGATTGTCAGAAATACCCAGAAATATGAAAAATTGACAACAGTTGCTGAATGCTAAATATTGTTCATGCTTGATTGCTGTAATGGCACATCATAGGCTTTGAAAGACAGTTAGGCATTTGTTGCCATCATTAATATGGAGTGAGTTTATCATCCAACCTCCGAGTTCCCTTTCTCATTTTCCCTTATGTTCTTTTACTATACAGCCATTCATTTCTCATTTACATTTTTTCTTAACAGTACAATGATTTGCAAAATTAAATTCATTCAAACTTTTTACTGTCCTCATTTCTACGTATCTTTTATTGTTTTTATTACCGTGACTGGGCTGGCTTTGGCTTATATTTCATCACGAAACGTTTTGCAGGATCTCAGGAGCACTCTTGTTTTTCATTTTCTTCCTCATTAATAGATACATAATCACCACATGATAGTGTTCCAAACTCTTTGTTTTTTTATAAGCCTATATTAAAAAAGAATCTCTGTTTTCTTGGCAAAAGATACCTAATCCTGTGTCTCCTGATGGCTTAGTGAACTTGGCAAGAAAAGCATAAGACCATCTGTCTTGTGGTTCCTTATCCTCTTCAGTATATCAGTCTGAACATTTGAACTCAACATTTCACCCAACCCTAAGTACCTTTTCTTCACATATTATTTTATGAAGATAAAGATGCTGAGTTCGGCACAGAAGGAGCCTTAGTGCTTATGTCAGGTTGGAGAAATGAAACGATGACAATGATTTCAAGTATTTCAGCAGTGTATGTTGTATTTCAATATCCTATCAAGGACAGTAGTAAGACTGAGATAAAGCATGCATACCCCAAACAGCAAACTCCTTCTGTAGTGTAGAGACATAAACCTGGAGGAAAAAAAACCTAACAAGAAACTCAAAGCACCCAAACCCCAAAACATGGTTAAGAAAAAAAAAAAAAAGAGCGCACCACCTCATAAGAACAAATTTTTCAGGTCAAACCAAGTCCCATGAATGCAGGAGAATTTTGAATGTGATTCGAAGAAACAGATCAGCAAACCAAGGGAGAAACATGCTGAAACTTTTAAGAATGTTCCGGTACCCAGAGTATTCAAAATAACTGAAGCTTGTAAAACCACTTTAATTACCCATAAAGAAGTTAAAAAATACACACAAGACTGACAACCTACTTCATCCAAGAAGAAGTTAGAAATAGATATTCAGGAGCATCCAAGCCACTAACTACTTTTGAAAGTCTGGACATGTGTTTTGAAACTCTAAATAAAAACTAAACTTGCCTAAAAAAATTAAAAAAGAGACCCCAAACGTACTGCAACATTTTTACTCCATTTTCTGCATTCCTAGTGGCTTAATTTTCACAAGAACTTGAAACTAACTCAGAGTTGGACATCTTTCAAGCACCAATATGTATTTTAATGACACCCCAAACACAGGGTGCTCCTCGTTCCTGGTTTGCAACAGCACCCGTGCCACAGCTCTGACTGACCCAGCAGCACGGAGCATCCCCGGCTTCACGCTTCTGGGATGTTATCATTTTCCACGTGACTGGGGGTGCGCCGAGCTGAAGCTCCTCTCCCTGCCGTCTTCCAGAAGCTCCAGTGTTGTTCTTTGCTGCCCACGGACACCTGCATAGCTGCACTGAAACACAGTGGCTTAGCCGCGCTCAAGCTGCCTCCTAAAAGTCTTAGCTTGCCAAAGTCTAGCTTGCGTACGCACGCGGTGCATGCCTCAGCCAATATAGGTGGCTCTGTAATATAAACACCATCGATGTTGCCGTTTCGTCGTCTTCCACAACGCCCAGGCTTTCCTCTGAAGGTCTCGCTGTCACTTGCGAGGTCCAGCAGAGCTAACTGCTTTCTCCCAAGAGACCCTCTCTCCAAGAGCTTCAAAGTTCTTGCTCATTCCTGGCGTTTCCCCTTCCCCTTCTGCAGAACACAAGCTGCACATGGGCTTCCTCCACTCTTATTTTCTCTGCAACAGTGCCTGAGCAGCTGCTTATCTCTCAGCATGCAGAGCCTGCACCATTTAGGTTTCCCAGACAGAAGTACAGCTTCCACAACCGAGATGTTTTCTCATGTTCAAACGAGGGGCAAGGACTCAGCCTCATACTGTGCCTTTGCACTGACACAAAGGTTGCGTTATGGCAATAACAAACATGTTAAGGAGCAATTTTTTTTTTTTCTCCCCTGAACTACACAGAACACATAGGGAGGGGAAAAAAACCGACCCTCACTAACCTCATAACGGCTGATTAAAGAACACTTACAAGTTTAAATTGTTTTTTTAAGACTGTTCTAATTACTATCATCTCCTTTGCTGTAGTAGCTACAGCAAGGAAATTAACCTTAACTGGCATTATGCTAGATGACATTCACCCTGGTGTATATATAACTTATCACATGCTCAGTTGGCTAGTAACATGCAGTATCTAGATGAAAGCTATGACAAATTTAAAAAAAAAAAACCACCAGAAATTTCTTTAAAGTATGTGGGCATTATATGCCCCCAGTTCAGCAATAAAACCACTATGAAAGCTTTGGCTTCCTTGGTTCTCTTGCAAGAGGACAGGAGGATGGCAGGGAACATATGAGGCTGCTCTATCCTTCGGCAGAAGCATGGTAGCGAGGTCCGTACTCATCCTGACCATGTCAAGAAGAAAAATTGATGAACACAAGAATGAGGGACCTCTCTATGGCAATGGTAAAATGTGTTTTTATTGTTGTAACTATGAAAGCCTGTAGACATTGAAAAGACCCAATTTATAAATAAAAATATATCAGAAATTATATGTTTAGACCAACCAGGTCAGTTGCAAAACATAAATGGAGTTTCAGGCACACAGTCCCTTTGTCAAGTTATTAACTTGTTTTCCAGCTAAGCAACCGTTTCATTTTGCATGTGCTTACAAGAAGTAAAAACTTTAAGTTGATCAACTAGTATAGCTAGCTAAGTCAGACAAGTTTTCAGATATACAAATCCTCAGCCACATGTCATGTCACAACCATGCAGCAGAGGTTGGGATCAATTCCTCTAGGTATAACTTGAAGTTAATCAAACAGGATTGGAAGGAGATGCATAGAAATTGCAGAATAGAGGGAATACAGAGTTGCAGTCAACAGCTCAATGTCTGGGTGGATACCGGTGACAAGTAGTGTCCCTCAGGTGTCTGTATCGGGACCAGTATTATTTAACATCTTTACCAGGGACATGGGTAATTGAGATTGACTGCACCCTCAGCAAGTTTGTGGATGACACCAAGCTGAGTGGTGTGGTTGGTACCCTAGAGGGAAGGGATGCCATTCAGAGAGACCTTGACAGGCTAGAGAGTTGGACCTGTGTGAACCTGATGAGATTCAACAAGGCCAAGTGCAGGGTCCCACACCCGGGTCAGGGCAAGCCCCGGTAGCAGCACAGGCTGGGGGTGAAGGGATGGAGAGCAGCCCCACAGAGAAGCACTTGGGGGTACTGGGGGATGAAAAGCTGGACATGAGCCAGCAATGTGCACTCACAGCCCAGAAGGCCAACCGTGTCCTGGGCTGCACCCAAAGCCGCGTGGCCAGCAGGGCGAGGGAGGGGATTCTGCCCCTCTGCTCCGCTCTGGGGAGACCCCCCTGCAGTGCTGTGTCCAGCTCTGGAGCCCCCAACACGAGACGACCATGGACATGTTGGAGCAGGTCCAGAGGAGGGCCATGAAGATGATCAGAGAGCAGGAGCACCCCTGCTGTGAGGACAGGCTGAGAGAGTTGGGGCTGTTTAGCCTAGAGGAGAAGGCTTCAGGGAGACATTATTTTGGCCTTCCAGTACTTAAAGGGGGAAGAGACTTTTTATCAGAGAGTGTAGTGACAGGATGAGGGGTAATGGTTGTAAACTGAAATAAGGTAGAGTTACATACAAGGAAGAAATTCTTTACTGTGAGGATGGAGAGATACTGGAACAGGTTGCCCAGAGAAGTTGTGGATGCCCCATCTCTGGAAGTGTTCAAGGCCAGGTTGGACGGGGCTTTGTGTAACCCAATCTAGTTGAATGTATTCCCGCCCATGGCTATAGAACTAGAGGATCTTTAAGGTCCCTTCCAACCCAAACCATTCTATGATATTCACCTTTGCAGGAGTACAGGTAGCATGCAAAAGGTGGGATGTGAGGAAAAAAGTAGTGATAGTATGTTCTCTTTTACTATGTTCCTCCCTCATCTAGTCCGTACGTCAACAAAACTGTTCTAATCTCAAGCTAAGGCCCCGTGACCATTAAGACTAGTATGTTTTTTTCTAGACCATCTATTGACACAAAATCAACTTGTCTGAAGTGTGACCATATGGTCACAAATCTGCAGAATTAGCCACAGAACAAAAATGCAGATTATTTGCAAGGTTTACGTTTTCATGCTGGCTCTAGAAACGTCTGCATAGAGAGGCAATGCCTGATACAGCACATGGCTCATTGGCATGAAGTCAATGTTTGGAAAAAAATATTCCAAGTGGCAGTGAATTCACAAGGGGCCACTGCTTTACCCCACACAGCTGAGGTCCTCTACATGAAGTAGTACAAACACTAAAGCCAGGTTTATTGCATATTTGAACCATGGCCCAGAGTCAACTGTTGCCAGCCCCAAGTCAGCTGTCACTATGTTCATGACAAGAACAGACATGCCTACAATCTTTTGCTTTCTTTCCTGCTTCGTCACCAAAGCACTGATTTTCTACAGACTCTGTCTCTCTTGCCTTCTTCACCATCCACTGAAGGACATCTCTCATGCAGGTATCCAACACTACTAAAACTGTTGGATTACAAATGGGATCACTGCAGGCTCAGCCTAGAGTCTAGCCACTAAATTAATGACTGCAAGGCTCCCCACTCAGAAAGCTTTTAAACTACCCAGCACCCAGCAGACTTTAAATATACCTGTAAAATCCCATGGAAAGCTATTACAAGAGCCATTTCCTAATGGTTTCCATCATCACAGCAATTTTCTTCTAAAGCATTTTCCATAAACCAACTGTAGCGGCACCGTATGCAATTAGTTAAAAGAAAAACAAAACAAAATCCAAAACAACTTTGCAAGACACAGCTTCCCCTCTCCTCCCCAACATCACCATGCAAAAAGGGTGACATCAGTGAGTTATAAACAACACTGTTTAGTGTGAACAGTTGGTATATGCTTCAAATAACCTGCATGCCTAGCATGGACACAAGACATGTCGGCACTTTCAGTTGCAGCAGCTAAATACCTTAGTTTTGCCTAATGCTATAGCTCACGTTCATTAACACATCTCCTAAGCTCCCTTTTTCAGCCTGCTCCCCTCTTCATGCCATACTGCATTCCCACGGTAGAGAATGCAACTACATTGTTCGCTGTAATCCCATCAAAGGCAGTGAAGTTACACTACACATCAGCTTGGCCGGAGAGACATCATTAGCCACTATTCTGAAATCCTTCCCTTGGCCATAATAAACTTTAGAAAGACAAATAAAAATAAAATAATGCATAAAAGCAAGCTGTTTATTGTAAATCTTGATGCCATAAAACCCAAACAAGGAAGGATCCTGCTCCTAACCTCTTCATTAACACTGTTTTCTAATCCATTTGTGGAATAACTCCAAGTTTCTGGTACTACTCCATCCAGCCCAAGTGAACACAATAACAACTTATTCCACATAAAACTGTAGAATTCCTTTATTTCTTCTGCCCACTTGAGGATCTACTCAGTAAGGAAGAGCACTCATGAAGTACTACCTTTGAGCTAGACACAACCCTTTCCAGACAGGAGTTGCATATGCACAGCACCACTCCAAGAATTTTTTAGGAAGCAAGTGAACAAGACTTTTCTCATCTAACCTCGGCTGGGAAAATATTGTGCATCTAACATTTTTGTTTTCCCTCTCTCTCTCTTTACTGGAGCTCACTTCCTAACCCATGGATTAGACCCTCCAAAGGGTGGTGCCCGCATCCTAAGGGCCCACCAACACCCCTTCCCCAAAGGTTGACTGCCACAGAGAAGGTTTTTGGAAAAGCTCAAAGGAGTAATGGGACCCCCCCCTCTTCGTCACAGGGGGAGTCTTACACCACGCATCAGACAAGCTTAAACCAGAGATCAGCGAGGTGGAGCTGTGGGAACAGCCGTAGGAAAGGCTGTGCCTGAAGTTGTGACCCTTTCCACGACAGACAGCGCTCACTGGAGGAGGAACAAATGCTTTGCTGACTCGCCCATCCAGCAGTGACATCAAAGCGCTCGAAACCTCTGCGAGGCAGAGACGCATCTGCGGACGTTTCATATTCACGATAAGGGAACGGACCCACATAAGCCGCCTGCCTACCTCCAGCGTGCCCGGACAAGGCTTCCAGGGGTATTAAGCTGTACTTGTAACGACAGCTTTGATACCACAGCACATCTTTGGATGGTTTTGGCTCAGACTCTTCCAGAGCTGCTTTGCATCAGGGCTAAAAATACATTGCATTTTTGAATACCATTGTGCTATTCCTTTGTAGCAGAAGCCCATGCTCGCGTTAGCCACGTGGACACAAAGAAACTTGCAGTTTTACGCCAGTAATATATAGAAATCAATAGAATTTAGGGAGTAACTTTTCTTCTCCTTGTTCCAAGGAAATAATAGCAGCACAGTACGATAAAAGTAAAGCAGTAACTGCTATTGCAGCATAAATCATTACAAGTGCTCATGATACCACTAGTATTATCATCTCTGGTGCACTGTTTTAGCAAAAGCATCGCTATGTATGCCTACAGATACACTCATATTATATCCAAACGTAAACAGAGAGGCTCTCTGACTTGGGGTGTTTCCCTTCCAAACGGACAGGGATCAGGTCAGTTTATAATTATAAAGCCATTCCCATCAAAAAAAGGGATAAAATCCATTATGGCTCCATGTCTTCTGCAATAACACATCCCATGGAAGCTTAACAAGCTTAAAGGTGTTTAGGTTAGGTATAATGAGGAGCTGTGAGAGTTTTGGCATGTTGGGAGCAGTCGGGCTCCTGGGGAGAACTACAGCCTCCACAAAGGAAAAAAAACTCCAAAACAACTCAACTTGATTTGAGAGAGACATGCCTTTGCAAACAAGTCACTTCCTTCTAGAAAATTTCAATTCATAGTGGGAAAATAAACTATGCAGTTAATTTGTGGCCAGATGGTCAACTGGAAGCTGTTTCTCCCTCAGTTGTGAGGAGGAGCTTTTCCTTTGCAAGCCCACCTTCACCTCTAAATCCCCCTCTCATAGCGTGAGAGTACATGATATCAGGAACTGAAATCTGGGCAAAGTTTTGCAGGGGGAAAAAACAACCAAACCAAAACAAACATACATACCTCAAACCCACTATGGGCTTTTCCATCTCAGTTCACGACAGACCTACATTTCTTACTCCTTTAGGCGATAGCAAGGGCAATTGTTGCAAGCAGCAACATTGAACAGAGGCTCCTGGGGACTGGATGCCCCCATCTCACGCCCTGGCACCTTATGAGGCCAACGAAAGGCACAAAGCACAAAGCCATTCGTCGCTCCTCCCTGCCTGGATGGGCAGCTCTTCCAGGGATAAGGATAGTTCCCCCTAACTGTGGTCCAAATCTTCAGATGCGTCATTTCAAGGACCGTTCCTAACCCTTTCTGTGCATGCACAGCACCAACAAAATACCCTGGCACAAGTACAGCACAAATAATAGCAGACACAAGGATTTTAAGCCGTTTTTCCTCTTTTACAAACTTAGAAGCAGCAGCTACTATTTGGGCACAGATGCAACGAGAAAACAGTGCCAAACCCCTTCCCACCGAAGGGAAACATAACCTCCAGGACAGCCTATCTCCAGTAAACTAAGCAAACATCTCTGGTGGGGCAGAGAACGCTACTGACTCGAGTCTATGAGGAGGGCAATCCATGTTATCTATCTGGAACAATTATGCTGAGTCCTTAAAATAAGTTTGTCTAAGGTACCTCATTATTTTATACATAAGAAAGAGCCAATGTTTAATTAGTCCTCCTGTGTCTTGCGGGCTCAGCAAGGTCAGGGATATTTCCTGACTATACCCACCCAGGCTTAGGGTTTAAATGACGTTATCAAAAGATAAGTTAGGCACTAAACTTTGGCTTATGATCATGACAATACACAGAAAAAACATACCTTTGCAAACCTTTCCAGTTCTAGGCATATTCATACTGCGGTGACGATCTTTGGGTTTCTCCCTCACTGCTGGTATTACCCATTCCTCTGCCTCACACTAGTCTCTGTTTTGTCTTTGATCTAAAGTCTAGCCCTGGTCATTGACCTAAATAACCCAAGTACAAAATGCATGATATACTGGGTGACCATTAGTGCAGGATGGCAGATGAAATGTCCCATTAGTCCTTGCTGGAACTACAGAAGGCCCTACACGGGTAATTAGGACCATCCACAGAAAAGTGTGCTCAAGCCAGTGACCAAAACTCCATTTTATATGACATGGCAGTGTCCCTTCAGCTGCTGTGATTTACATACCAAAGCCACGCTTTATTATTTGCATTAAATAGAAGACACCCCACCCCAAGCATCTTCATCTACTGTAAAGCAGCCTCATCTTTTCTTCATATGGCATTCCCTCCAGGTTTGTGGCCAGCTGGCTCCAAAGAGAGTCTCACTTCATGCAGTTATTTATTCAATAACTTGTTTTATAAGGAAAGTGAAACCCAGTTTCATTTTCTAGTTACATCTGTTAAGTCCCTGACTTCCTCCAGCTGAGCACAGTCTCCCAGCAGCCGTGCCGGGCAAGGGACAGAGGCTCTGGGGGTGCAGACCAGCAGAGGGCAGGAGGAGTTCACTCACAATTGCCCCAAAATCTCAAAAGATAAATATTAAAATGGTGAAACAGAGACAGCAGGTCTCGTTCCAAAAAGAGAAAACAAAGGCAGAGACTTCTGCCAACACCTGGCATGCAGGAGCCCATTCCCATCTCAGTGTGACTGTTTTAACCTCCGAAGAAAGGGGACGATGTACCAGTGACAGATGTGCACAGACTACACCGCACCCGTGTCCTCACCGGCCTGACCGATCTATTCGGTTGTGCTTCGCTTCCAACGGTTAACAAAACATCGTAGTACAAGTGGGAATATCTTGATATAACGTATATATTGTATATTGAGCTGGTTACTGAATATTTACCCTATGAACGTATTGGTTTAGCAAAGTTCAGGGAAGGAAAAGTTCCCAGACGTCGCTTCTCCGCAAGCAGATCAGAGCTGCTCTGAAGTGGTCTCAAGGACCTGGAAGAGGTACAGGACAGTCACAGCACATCACATCAGGCGGGTGTTTGAGGCACGTGGCTTGTACCTACCCAGCCCTGCGACACAGCATCGCTACAGACATAGCGCAGAGTCTCCAAGGCCTCGGGACGCACCGTTACGCTGCTCTGCCCGGCCGTGTCGTGACCTGCCCGCAGACCTTTTACTTCTTACCTGGAAAGCTGCAGCTGAACGAGCGGATCAGGCATCCGCGGGCCGTCTGCTCTCGCTCTACGGCACAGGCACGGCGTCACACGGCTAGCCGTAACGAGCGGTTACTCCACATACGACTAAAGATGCGGCATAGAGAAACAGACGGGGTACGACAGCGAGAAGCAGGGACCTGGGACGAGGCATGGGGGTGGGACAGACGTGGGGAGATGGGCGCGGGCTGGCACATGAGACCCCACAGCTGCAAACCATCTACCTCCAGTCAAAGAAAGGCAGAGCTAGAGCTGAACGAAGCTGTTTTTCAGGGAAAACTGTTTCTTCGCTCTCATTGACTTTCCCGAGAGCCACCGTATATAGTAAATTGGGATGCACCACAGAGCTGAAGACCCACAAAGAAAGAAAGAGGCAGAGAGGCATGTCAGCAAGCAAAAAATTAACAGATGGGTCCCGGTGAGGGGAAGAAGCCGCCACCAGCACGGACATCACGTTCCTCCCAGCGAAGGACCCCCGACGCTGACACTCACCATGACACCCCAGGGCGAGACCCAAGGTGAAACCCCAGCTGCAGCACCCAGAGGAGCTGGGAGCAAAACACCACAAAAAGGGGCAGAAACTAAGTGTGCTTAACAATTTTAACTGATTATGGAAGCTTTTTCTGCACAGATACATATTTATTACAGAAAAAGAAATATCTGGACTACTACCAGTTCTTGCATTAAGCTGTTAAGACTTCAATTATACTAACAACAAAATTTTTGCTCTATGTTTATCTGATGCATTTCCTTGAGATTGAGCATAACAAGTTTATAAAGGCCGTTGAGAAAAGCCTTAGAAATACATGGCATTGTTCCAGTAAATGGTCCAAGCAACATAAATCCCAAGGGTTTCACACAATAATTTCTACATTCCATTTAGCCCACTTTAAAGGACTAATAAACACAGCGAGGGACTAGACTATCGGAGCCTTGGAGGGCTGATCATCTAACGATCGGGGCAACCAGGGTCCATACTTCGCTTTGTATTTCCTAATAAGGAATCAAAGTGAAAAATATTGCACAGTACTATTGTACTTTCAGATGAATTGGGGATTTGGATGTTCAGAAATTAATTTTTGAAGGTCAGAAATGGCCTAATTGACTTGTGTGTCCTCAGTAAGAAAAACCTCAATGACAGCTTGAGAACTGGGCACGGCAGCTGCATCCTCCCGTCTGCTTTCAGCTCTTTCCTTCCTCTTGTATTTTAGGACATATTGGATAGATTTGGTCCATTAGTTGAAAGAAACTTTTTTTAATCCCGGTTGCATGTATCATAAAAGTACAAGATGACATAACCTTCAAAGATCCGTGACAAAATCTGAATTCCAGCAAAACTCTGTAAGACTCTGGTGTCCTTCGTTCGTGGACTACATTCAAGATGTCCATGAAACTTCACCAAGGATAGTAAAAGCTTAGTTTGCTTTCAGAAGTCTTCTAAGTACACATGTACATTTATGATCAATAAATTAGAGAGACTATACACCCAAGCTGGTAAATGTCATCTTAAAAGAACCAGACAGTGAAGCTGCAGAAGGAGGGTAGGGCTTGAACACCAATAAATCTCTCCACTAACAGCGCTGCTCTGAGAAAACTCCACCACTTACCGCCCCAAAACCCATCAGTTCTTTCACAAATATAGATGTGTTTAAAACAAACACAACAACAAAACCTATTTACAGTAATGCACATCCACTTGTACGTGCAGCAAAAAACAGTCCCACTATCCAGAATTCATACCAACACTCCAGAACACGGAACCGAGCGACAGCACTACAGTTCTTCACCATTTTCAACCTCCAATTCAGACCTTTACCATTGCACTTCCTAATCTGTTGGAGATCTTTCTACACTAAGGACCTTAAATATCAAAGCTTAATAATGTAAAGTGTTTTTAAAATTTTAGTTCTCCATTAAGTCGCAAAAATAACCTTATGTGATTTTTTTTTTTTTGTTACTACTTAAGAAATACGTGTCAAGTTTAAGCAAAGAAAAATCCAGCTCCAAATGCTAACTCACAAATCAGTGCTTACTATTTATACTGAATTTTCATATATGAACGTTCTTTAGTAATTGAGCTTTTGGACATTAAAAAGAGAAATATTTAAGGGATACAGCAGTCTGTTTTGTTACTTTTCTCTCACACTGTGAAGGAAAAGATTGCCAAAAAAAACCTTTCAAGATGAAAAACATAATTACAGATTGTAATTCACAGTGAAATTAAAAGGATTTGGAAACTCAATTCGTTTTACAGGGAAAAGCTCACAAGTCTTTTTGATAACAGAAAGGAGGAGCCCCACAGAGCTGGAACAAAATCTCCAAATTGTTTTGTTTTCTTTATATAACCTTTAATTTTATTTTGAATTCATACTGATAGGTGAGAATATGATTTACTACTATAGGCGATAAAAAAATAGTAATAAATACAAAATAAAATTGTCTAAAAAGATACAGGACCTTAAAGTTTGCCATCTTTAAGCTAAATATTATTTGACAACCTGCTGGATTCTGTCTGTATCTACTCGTAAGTAACCTCTCTTACTGATCTCTTTTATTCTTTAACTGGCTGCAAGTGTATAGAAAAAAATAATTTTATCATTTAAATGTATTTTTTAAAGTTTAATATTACTGAAAGTCTTTCAAAAGACTCTACTATTCACTCTACTCATTTCACTCTACCATTTCCAGCTAAGCCTTAATATTTTTTAATTTTTTTTTTTTTTTTTAAAGGATATAATTGGCCAGTTACTTTTTTGGGAGGGAATAAATGCATTTGCCTACAACACACCTGGTACAAAACAAAACTGCATCCTAACATGTTTGAGAAGTAGCAGTTGAGCCAAGCAAGATGGGCATGACACCACTGCTCCCAGCAGTGTTTCATCAGGAATAAACAAACAAACAAACAGCCTCAAAACTACTGAAGGGGCCAAGAGGACACAGAGCAACCTCAGGCAGGCTGACTTGCCGTGTCCTTCTCGCAGTTTAGCAGGTTACGGGTACCCAGGTCCACGGGCCCCCATCAGGAAGCATTGTGATTTGGTTTAGAAGCTCCCGCCCGGCGCTGGTTGGGGTGCTCCATCCTTGCTACTGCCACACCATCTCCACATTGCCTGTGCGTCAGCTCGAGGACTGTGACCACAACCATTAACAATTTCTTCCCAGAGCCAGTCAAGTCTGACCATAGGGGCTGGAATTAACTAATCCCAACCCATGGCAGGGGGATGAAGCGTCTTTAAGACATGGAGGTTGTAAGGGCTACAGCAGCAGCCAGAGGACCTCCTGGACCTTCTTGGGATCAGTCTTCTGCTGGCAGGAACTATGCTGGTTGCTATCACCCTGTTGTAGACCTTGCTGGAGGTTGCTTCTTTGTGGTGAACAGACCCAGGATCCCCCTGAATCAGAAGCTGGTAACCGCAAGGAATTAATTTTAAATCATAGCCTATTGCATATAGAGTTCACCTCTTCTCCAAGAAGAGCTCATCAGCAGGGCACCATCCTTTTCTCCACTATCCCAGGAATATCTTTTCCTGAGCTGCAAGTTAGTCCCTGGTGCAACTAGAAATCAAGACAACTGTGCCTATACAGCAGATAAAAAGACCGGGACCCACACAAGCAACTCTGAGACAACGGAGTGCATCTAAACTGATCTGCAGATATGCCCTAGCACATCAATCATATTGGATCATCGAGAGCTCTGTGGGCCATGCCAGGCTGTCGCACTGGGTTTCTTTCTGTCAAAGCTAGAGAGCACAGAGGGGACATGCTGTGACACAGATGTAGAGTGCAAGATAGGAAATGGGAAGCTCCTCAGGCCTCCTGGCTTAGACATCTTGGAAGAATTCAGCGACTCATGGAACAATGGAACAGTGCTGGGAAGGAAGATGGACTGCAAGAACCAAATGCAACAGAACTTAGAAATTATACAAAATTCTTGCCTAGAAATGGCTCAAAACAGTTTTACTCCCATGAAAATTACACTACAGGAACAAGTAGGGGTAAGACATACATGCCGATGTCATTCGCTGAAAAAGCCCTATGAATGAGCAGAGGGAGCATCCCAGCCTCACCAGCTGCCTCTGAACCGTGCTCAACAGAACAGTGTCCAGCCAAAAGTTCTTCAGGAAGAAGTTGTATGAAGTTCATGGGACCATGGTGCTCAGACGGTGTGAGGTTTGGCAGTCGTCCAAGTACCCCAGATGCTGGGCTTTCAGGCAACAGAAATCAAATACTCTATTTTGGCAAATAACAGCCTGGTATCTGAGAACTAGTTATAGAGCAGAGCAGCAGTAATAGCCCTTTAGCAGATGAAATGACTATCTCAGCAAGGCTTTAGTGAGATGCCTTGAAGAGATGCAAGTATAACAAGTGACGGTCTTCAGAAGACACAAGGAGTTATCCATGCCACAGTTCAAGAGTGTAATCTAACACACCAACTCTGGGACCTGATTCGGTAGCATGTCCATCTGACTGGGAAGGGACACTTGTCAGGTAGGGCAGGGTGACACACAATATTACGGAGAGCACAGTTAACACCACTATCAACTATTTTTGTGATATTAACACCTGCGCACTGGACACTAGACTGAGTGACTCTGCCACGAGTCAACCTGGAACAGCGCTCTCATTTAAAAAAAGAAAAAAGGTTGGTAAAACAACAACTACCCTATTTAGAGCCTTGATTTTGTTACATTACCAGTGATTGTCGTGATTCATTGAAACCGCTCTACATTTACCTAAAATATTATCAACTAAGTATATACCTCAATTTCCCTGAAGCGCTCTGCTGAGTCTGTGTATTGCCTGCTCAATAGTCACCTCTCTTCCAAGAGGAGTTACACACCCCAGATTGGCACAAAACCTGCACATCACAAGCTTAATTAACAGAGTCGTACCAACATTACTTGGAAAGGACACAGAAGATAAGGAGCAGGGGAACCCACACCCTGGCCTCACTTTCCCCACATGAGGTCTTGTAATTGTTGTTAAGCCAGTCGGTGCTTGTAGATGACTTCGAATCAATGAAAGACCTGATGAGGGGAAAAAAAAACCCAAACAAACCACCAAAAAAAACAAGAGAGGCCAAGGCCTTGATTACCAGGACAAATAGCAGCAGCAACTCCCTCCTCTGCATAAAAGCACAATGAAGAGACCAACCATGACCTTGGTACCACAGGCCAGTGTCTGCCATACCAGCGTAGAGCTGGTGGAGGAAGAGCTGGAACCAAGAGACTTCCAGCACTAGGAGGTTTTTGTGCAGGCATTTATGACCCCTTTGCTCTGCTTACCTCTGGACATGGGCCTCCCTTCTGCTCCACAGTCATTGTTACTCAAATAAATTGTCACAGGGCAGCAGAACTTGAATATGGCACATGGTCAAAACACATTGCTGGGACACGTTGCTATACAGTTATCGTAAGTCAATTTAGAAAAATGACTGATACAAGTTTAATTAGCGTAGACAATGATCCTATGTTCTCCTGAGAACATGCAGCACACAGATTGCAGAAAGGCAATTTTTTACATTTTTTATTGTTTTTCATTTTAGCTAAAAAAAACCCCTCTGATGCAGCATAACTTTCAGAGCAAACTTCATTCATTCGTAAAGACAGAGCACCTATATGGCTTACATGACAGCTCTCCTGTTTTCCACTGATCTAGCAGTGTCTAGCTGAGCTGATAGTATTGCACCAATGCTTTATCGTCTTCTTTGTGGAACTGCTTTTCTTTTAGCAACTCAGCTTGTGAACTCTATTGATTATTAATTACCTATGCAACCTATATAGCTAGATGTAAACCTGAGATGGGAAACAAAATATTAACTCCAAGTGCTCTTTCACATATAAATGAATTTGAAGAGAAGGGAGAATAAAGCTTGGATTTTGAAAGGTCAAGCCTGGCAATATTGTTGATTTTTGGACAGCCACCACAACCTTCTGCTCAGGAGGCTAGGGAAGAAGGCTACCTTGGCACTTTTTGAAGAAGTTGAATAAAGATCATTACCTTTCCCAAAGAGCAAAAGGAGGCAGGAGTTTGCTGAAGCTTCCTGCTCTTCATACTTTATTATTGACTTCCTGACATAAAATGGAAGGTTCTTAGCTAATGTCAATACTGATTTTCTTGCGCTCAGTGGTCTTCTGCCTTTTTTTATTTCACCACATTACAGCTAACTTACTCTTTTATTTTCTCCTCCCTCTTCCCAAAATGCCTCCATCAGGTCCCTGCTATAGGTTCCCATTGCAAACCTTGGGTTTGTCCCAACCTGGAAAAAGTAGTTTTAGAAAAACAAACAGGGTTGTTTCGCATGCAGTCAGATCCCTGGCCTCCCCTTTCCCGAGCAGCAGCAGAGGGGGAATAGCACAGTAAGTCAGAAAAAACAAACCAGGCTTTATATTGTCAATATTTTCATAGTTTCAGTGAGAGCCACAGAAAGAGGTTTCTCTTGTCCTCACCCATTTAAGCGTTCCAAACAGCCCCACTGTGATGCTACCTGCCTTCTCCAGAGGATACAAACTGGAAACAGCACCTCTTTCAAGAAGTTTACAGTTCAAGAGGTGGGTTTTCAGAGAGTTTTATGATGAATTAATCAAGTAACTTCAACTCCACTTAAAGGGAGTTAAACAGCCAACTCTCTCCTGAAGCCTGCTGAGCAGCCAAGGCAATTACTGCACTCCTCAAGAACTTGGTTTGAAGAAACTGTCCTTTCCCAAGTGTATTTGGTTATAGGTCTTACTTTCCAAATGGTTTTATCTTGTGAGCTTTCTGCCTCACCACTTTGGAAGGTGCTCCACTGAACAGGACCTGCTCATGCAAGATCACTTCAGCTTTTATCTGTTGGTGGCAGAGTCCAGAATTGCTTCCCAGCAGAGTGACACATTACGATATCCAGGTGACAAAGAGCCATCACAGCTTCCCACACCCACAAGGTCCTGAATGGCCACAGCTCTCAACTCAATGTTGGTGTGGACCCATAGGCAACGAGCACTACTGCAGCTTGTGCTCCTCACCAGTCCACCCAGCTAACCAACCTACATTTAGAATCATCGCTTTACAAGAGAGCAAAAAGAGGTGTAACCCCCCCCGCAGATGGGTGATTACACCCGATAAAAGACGTACCCAGAGTCAAGGACAAACCAGGCAGCAGAGTCAGGACTTGCACAGAGGCCCCTCCACATCTTCTAATTGTTTATGTGCATCATTTCCCTTCATCCAAGAAGGTCCCACTTTCAAACTACTGGAGTGACATAGGTACAAATGCCAGCGCAAGAGCCAACCCCTGCATCGTAACGTGCAGCAGCAGAGGCGATCCCACTCAGCACATTTAGTTGTCAAGCTTCCAATACCCCGTCAGCTGCTTGCATGCCTTGTTATCTCTTATTTCACACTCACATCAGAGCTATTTAGGGCAGGAGCCGCTCTCCTCACAACGCAAAAAAAGCTCTAATTGGGATATTTTTGGACTGTCCCCTCAAGGAACAGGAAAGACACTGGAAGCCTTCTGTCATTACTTCCATTCTCAGGCAGGAGCAACAGGACCACACTGAAGCCCTGACAATTGAGGGGTGTTTACGGTCATGGTTTAGTCACAAGACCCTGCTGCGTGCCAGTGTGATCCTGAGGTTAGCAATGCTACACCATGATAAAGAGCAAACTCAGGGAGAGGTTTTACACCTTTGGGACAGAAAGATTGAGCTTCAATCCAAAGGAGACTACTCAGGCCAAAAGATCAGATGCAATCCTTTAGGTGGTTTCCTGGTGGAGCACCTCTGTATCTTCCCAGAGACCACGATCCCTTGTTACCCTTCAGCTGTCCTTCATCATCCTCCCCCCTGCCAGAACACTGCAGTTATTCCAACATAATTTCTATCAGTATTTCTTTCTATTGTTCAGTCAAATTATTGGGGACATCAAGAAAAATTAGGAATGCTGAAGTGGGTGATCTTTTCCAGTACCCATTGCAGTTTGCCCAGCATGGTCATGCAGTCATCTGACACCAGGTGGGGAAGACCCAGAGCCACTCCAACTCTTTCAAACCTTCTCTTGGTACCTGGCACATCAACTGAAACTCAAACACTCACCCTCAAACCCTGCAGAATAATACAAAGCAAAATTCATCCTGCACAAAAAGGGACGGTAAAGCCATTTCTCTTCTTACCTCTTTCTGCTCCCATCTTCTGAGAAGCACCCCTCCCCGACCTTACAGCTACCTTTGGAAGTTATTTTCCTCCCTGAGCCTGGATTATTTCAGCCCAGAGCCAAAGGTTTCTCGAGGGGCAGGACACCTTCCCATACACGATCTCTTTTCCTACAGCAGGTAAATAGATGTGAGTAACCACTATATGTGAACAAGTTGCTCCTCCTGGCAATTAAGGCATTAGCAAGCAATTCTATTCCTAACAGACTGCTGTTTCTAAACACTTACGAGCAGCGTATGCATTTATCAGTTAAGGACACTTAACGCAGCCTTCAAGAAAGAGGAAAAGAGAAAAAAAGCCGAAGCTGGTTCCACTACTTATTAAAATAAGGGGAGATAAACTTAAGTATCATGTAAAGTGCCACGAGAGATCAACAGATAATTTGGAGTTGGGTGCTCGCAGACCCAAACACATGCAAGCACACCAGGGACGTTGGAGCGGGTTATGAAATCCGGCAGGAATTGCGGCTGTTCAAACTGAGCATTCGATGCCGTGGTTCTGCTCTAAGATCAGTAAACAACACTTGAGCGAGGGTGTAAGCAAAACATTAACTTTGGCGCGGGTGCAAAACGGCAAACGAAGGCAAGAGAGACGCGAGAGAAATACAGAGGAGCGCAGGCGCGCGGAGGAGAGGGGGCTGCCGCGGCACCAGCCCGCG
>NW_010510939.1:0-6904 GCF_000687285.1 Phaethon lepturus
ATCAATACTCCCACCCAGCTTGGTGTCATCTAATTGATCTACTGTGGTGGTGCATTTCACTCCCACCTCCTCACCTTGCACCTGGGCCACTACACAACCTGAGAAATTCAATTGCCTGGCAAGCCTTGGCCTTTGAACAAAGAATTTGGTAGTTCAGAGCCCCTTAACCATACCAAGCACTCTTGCGTAGCTGAGGTGGAGAATGGCACTGATTGTACAAGGAACGCAGTTGCCTGACCAGGGTGAGGAATGAGAACGGGACTAACTAATTATTTCCTAACAACCATGGAACAACCAGTACCAGTGCTACTGGAGACTTGAGAAATCACCTGTCTGGGTTGCAGTCAGGATGGAAGTTCACTGATGTCTAAAATCAATCATCTCCCAACCCTATAAACATCAGTCCCAAGTGAGGCCCTTTGAGCTCTCCTGGACCTCAGTGGGCTGTGACCAGCACCTCCCTCTGAGTGGGTGAACTCTCAAGTTCACGATCAACTTGGAGGCCATGACAAACCTGGGCTGAAATCCCTGTTGAAGCTCAACTCTTTGCCCATTGAGACATGCAAAGCATTCAATGTGAGTATTTCACAGTCTTCAAGGGGAACTTTTTATAGGTACCTTTGTATATATATGTATCGCTGTATCTATCTCTTTTCTTTGTATCTCTTTATATGTCTCTATATATCTACATCTGTGTGTGTGTATGTGTAATTAGAGAATAGTAGTAAGTTTTAAGTTGTTATGTTGCTAAGCTTTATTAGGAAATCGTATGATTTAATACTGTGATTTGCCTTAAAAGTGTCAGCGAATTTTAATTGCTGCTATTTTGTATTAGATTGTTGCCATCCAAAAGTTACACAAAGCACAAAATCATAGGCTACCTCACCACACCAGAACCCCTGATACTCGATTCCTTCAGTCATAAACCATTGACCAAGACTGAGACTAGGAGTGAATTCAGCCACACCTAGACTCCTCTCTGAGAAGGAGTTTAGAAAGCAAGGATGTCCACTCTGAACCTTGTGTCTCGACAGGAGAGCATCCGTATCTTTCCTTGTACTCAACCTTAGTCATAAACCATCGACCAAGTCTCGAAGTAGGGGTGGATTTTGGTCCACTCTGAACCTTGTGACTCGACAGGAGGGTCTCCCTCACTTTCTTTCCCTCATTAACACATAAGTCACACCAACCCGATTTTCCCTGACCCTGCGTAAATCATTCCTCCTGATCCACGTGTAAATCATTCCAACCTAATTGTAATTTGGTTTCTCTTTGTATAGTTTTTTCCATGTTGAATAAGTAATAGAGTGGACCTTGCCATCAAATTCTGTTAAGTCGTGCTTTTTATAAATTTATATTAAAATCATTTCCTTCCTAATATCTTTGGCAGTGATTCTTTAAGCAGCCTAGACCACTCATTCACAACATCTGCAGTTTCCAAGTCATACCTTTGAAGAGACACTGATATGTGTTTTGCTGGAGAGGTGTAGTACTGTACCACACTTTTAATTTATTAATTATTACAGAGCTTATTAATTACTACAGAGCACGCTTCCAGCTGAAATGTTAGAATGGAGAGGTTGAACTGCTGTGGCAAACCAGACAAACAACAGTAAGCAAGCTTAGCACTAACTACTTCTTCTTTCTTTTTCACGTCTGTATGTACCTAGCGCTCCATGATCATCCCCGTTTATCATTTTGCTCATAAATGTTTCACTGAATTATTTTTTTTTTAACAGGTGTTTTGGTTTTTTTAATTGGACATACTAGAGATAGCTGTCTACACATGAGATGAAAAAAGGCAGCCTTTCAGGTGCTCTCCCTTCTTCATGTGCAGGGCATTGGGGCAATCCTGGTCTGAGTTATGTCAGCTGCGGAAGGATGCACGCCCTGGCTGAAAGGGAGGCACAAGATGTTTTACTTGACAACTTTCATTTTTGTGAAATCCCACATCTAAACATGACAGTTCAAACTCGTGTTCTGTCTGCATCATGTCTTTTTCCTGAAATATCTTGGAGACACATAAATTGTATACTTTAAAAACATGAAAATTATTTCAAACAAACTACAAATACATCATCTGAAACAACTTTATGAAGGATTAGAGGACAAATTGGTAGAAAAGGCATTGTCAACTAGAACAATAATCAGAAGATCCATTTTTCTTGTTAAGGTGAATCATCATAATGCAAGTCTCTATTTCAGGGTGCTCCAGAAATTCAGATTAAAAGGTGACATAGAAAACCAAGCATATCTAGAATCTTAAGAAGGAATCAGGTAGTGGCTGTAGCTACAGGACATACAATTCAAGTCTTTTCTGGAAAAGAAATAAAACTTCCAAGAAGGTCTGTATTCTGGTTCATACATAGTCAACACCACGCAAACCTCTGAGGCACTGAAGTTTGCTTTTCTCTTAATGTAGTCACAGTCCTTAAGAAATATTCTGTCTGCTCCTAATAGCAAAACCCCGGATGATTGTGACTGTGCAGTAGATTGAGCAGTGTATTATATCAAATTAATCAATTTCAAACAAAATGAGTAAATAAATACTCTGCAGGTGTGTACAGTCTAAGATTTTAGAAAAAATGCTACTTTAGATTTTTATTTAGAGCCCTACAGAAAGTATCCCTAATTCTGAAAGGTTAAAAATAAATCATTTTAGGGAAGCAACAAAGGGGAAAAGCATTCAACATTTAAAGAAGAAGAACATGCCTCTGAACACAGAGGTTAAAGGTGGGTTTTCCCTTCTCTCTGTGATTCAGTCAGGCAGTCACACACTGAGCCTTCTTGTATCATGATGCAGCTTCAAGAACACTACAATGTGTGCGACCATCCTACAACATCTTTTCTGTTTTAATCCACCTCTTACAATCTATTTTTTTTTTTGCCTCATGCCTTCAATACCATGTTATTTTATATACAAAGAATCATTCATAACACGTAGAAAGCAATCCAAAATATTGGAGTCCCTGCTCCAAAATATTCACACCTTGCTGTGACAACATACAGAGAACTGGAGCAGAAGCTGGTTAAAAAGCAGCACTCATATATGGAGAGGAATATGTCAGATGCCAGTTTCCAAACACATCTCTACAATCAGTAATTTTTAATTCATTTTATTTTAGCAGGCATTAGGAGCAGTCTGAGCTCATCTAGAGACAGAGAAGGGTTTATGCTGCTTGGAGGAGAGCACATCAAACGTGGGAAATGGCAGCAGGAGCACTGCACTGCCCTCACCCTGTCTCACTACTCCGATTTCCCTCCATCCTGCCTGCCCAAGATCTGCGGCAGTAACATCTCCAGAAGCCACTGTCAGTGCTGAGTGCTGCTGAATTCACGCTTTCCTCTTCAGAGGAATGCAGAACAAAATATCTTGCCCTGACAACTTCTTAACTGTCTCATTTTCTATATATGGAAAGCAAAACTGCAAGGAAAGACCCAAAGGATGGACCCTTCAGGTGCTCGTTCCTGCGTATGGTGCTCCTACAGACATTTCATGCCCTCTCCATGTGATGACGTGCCTGTACCAGCAGGGCAGGCTGCCCAGCTGTGTTGCAGCAGCTCCAGTATTTAATAATAATCAGCTAATGATTTCTAAAGGGTAACCAGCACTACACATGCAGGGGTCACTAAGGTCAGCGCAGGCCTGTTACAAAAACAAGTACATGACAAAATGAATGGGGCCACATATACATGTGTTTAATTCCTGTGTGACCCCATTTTGCTTTCACCCTATAAATCAATGCACTACATCCGTACGGAAAAGCTTTTCCTCCACCAACTTGTCAGGCAGGACTAGCCCATTAGCCCTATCCTGAACTTCAGATGCAGACCTCACATACTTGATAATGGTCATCATGGCTTCCACCTGTGCAACACAGGCAGCACATTTTAGGGAATAGATTTATCTAACCTGGTTTTGGCACCTATGAGCCTCACAGTACTTTAGCTCGTGAAACTGAGCTAAAAGAGCATAGCAGCAACAAGTGGGGTACAGTTTAAGTGGAGAAAGGTGTCCTTAATGAATTTAAAACATGATATTAATGCAATCTTGTATTATCCTGCCATGCATGTCTGCATGAGTATACATCTCTGCGGGGCCCATGGCTGGGCAGGACAGGGCTGTGGGGAGCTGGAGACTGACTCTGCTGTGGCATTGCTGGGCGAGGATTGGTGGCCCTGGGGAGCTGAAATGGGGTGCCGGACCATGGGCAGGGTAGGGAAGCCCTGGGGGACAACCAGTGAGACCCAATGGCAACAGGAGGGTGGAGTCCAACAGCTGGTGCTGAGGGCATGATTTTGATTTTCCACTCACTTTGGGAGTTTTACTGCAGACTATGTCAATTCCTGTCCCGTGGACTGAGCTCTTATGAGCAGGTGGAGCACACAATTTGTGCTCCCAGAGTATATTTGCTGATTTGGTTTCCTTTAAAGAGAGTCTGGTCCAAGCACTCTGGGACTGTTTTGCAACCTAAGCAGGGAAAAACCAAGAAATTTTGCTTCAGAAGCACACCCCTGATGCAGACTCAAATACTAACGAAGACGCACCCAGTACTCTCTGCCCTAATTATATTTACATCCAATTTTGTTTTGATTATTTCTAATCTTTGAGCACAGGATGCAAAATGAACAACCTCAGACTTGCCCGTTGCCAGCAGAGGTGGCAGTGTGTGATTTAGTGTTTTTAAAAATGAACGTGTGTCCCCCATCCCTATATAAAAAATGGAAATAAAAAAGCTCTGCACAAAAATATGGAAAGAGCTACTTGTAGGAAATTCTTGAAAGGTACTGAAACCAAGGGACTTTAAAAGCTAGTCTCTACACAAGTCATAATGAAAGCTAAAACCTGGGACTGGTTAAATCTCTTTAGAATTCAGGCATGAAATGTCTAGTATTACAGTGCTTGCTTCGTACAAGTAATGACTGCTTGGAGAGACATTACAATAATTTTGTTTCCTGAAATTTTCCCTAGCCCATTTTTTAAAAGATGTTTTAAATAAGTAATACATTGTTTGTAAATGTCTACCTTTGAAATTTAGAAACTGAGGCAAATAAAAGTTAAATAAATTGTTCAGGGTCCCATGGAATTTCATTTTCAGGGGTGAATTATGCTGTGCTTATTAATAACATAAATTGTAGTGGTCTGAGTTGCCATTTAGTTTTTCCCCCTTTATAAAAAAAGCAGGAGCTTTTCCTGTGTGAGTAGGGGTAACCATACAAAAATAACTGTATTCTGGAGAAATACTCAAAATAAAACACATGCCTGCTGAGTCTATGGTGGTTCTATTAAGCCATGTCATGGCGGATGCCACTAAGAGATCCCACTGACAGCATTTCTGATAGTACAAGCATCCTGACACTACATCCTCGGTAAAAGACAGAATTCTTCATTATTAGCATCCTGGAAGAAAAAGACATCTAGGAGAAACTTAAGTGGAAGAAAACAAACAGCCTTACATTGGGCTCAAGCAGATTTTAAAATGTAGGATTACTGTTATTCCAGCATGAAAAAAGGTAGTACATATCTAACAAGCAGTTGACTAAAACCAGGTGGATGAAAGATCAAAATTATGAATAAGTTTTGTTAATATCTATGTGGAAATTCATATATTTTGTTAATGCATTTGAAAATACCTAAAGAAATAATCGGTTGTCCCAAGGCTTATATCTTATCTTTCTCTCACAGCTACTTATCACAATGGAAGTGATGATGCATAGCCGCCATCAATATTTTTTCTAAAAATATGTGAGCTAATTGTGGAAGATACATATTCCTTAGATACAGCTCCTCTTTTGAATAAACACACCCTTTATTTGTTAGAGATATGGATGCATCCTTTATTCATGTTCAGCTCTGAATAAATTCCTACTTATTCATTACCAAAGCTAGCACTCCCTCGGATTTCAGCTGGCTGTGAGGCAGAACACAATGCAGATAAAGTGCTCAGGGTGCCCTGAGCAAAGCGCAAAGCACAGGATAAAAGTACAATAGAGCTCTGCAGAGAGAGCTCTAACTCCAGAACAGACACTTTAAAAATAAAGAAATAAGTTCATTAGGACAAAATGCAAGATGCCGAGGACAGTATAATCACTCTTCGGAAAGTTTTACTTTGCAAGATGGGGCAGGTTGGGGTGGATGATGGCATTTTCCAGTGGTGGGGGTTTTTTTGCAATAGGTATGGGGTGAAATTTCTTTATGGATTTGCTCACTGCAGTGCCACATGCTCTTAGTTTGGACTGATGAGGAAACCACATTGAAAGACAGCAGCAGGGAATAAAATGTCTCCAGCTGCTGTGGCAAGACATGCCTCTGTGCACTGTACTTCACATAATCCTAAAGAATATAACCTACCTGTCTGCAGAACAAAAAAGGGGTGTACATGTCCATAATATATTTTAAAAATAGACAAAACCAAAACTAAAAAGCCTCTAGGTCACTGCCCCTACATGAGACCAGAAGGTTAGAATAGAGCCTGCCATCAGGGAGGTATGCAATTACAAGTGACTGAGGCATGAAAGACAGACACGATCCCAAATTCTTTACTGCTTAAAATCAGAGAATGATACAATGGTTTGTTCATCCAGTTCCAACAAGATCATCTAGTTCCTAAATGAATTTGAAAAGCCTGTACTACTGCCTTCGCCTGTGTGTCTAAAGATTTTACCAGTGTGGCAGTACTGTCAAGCACCGTGCAAAATCTTTTTTGTCTAACAGAAGTATTTAATGTTGACCTCAATTAATTCAAAATGAATTAGAGATGAACACCACAGAGCTGATACATACTTAAAACAGCCACAAAACCACCATAGTTAGAAGCAAAAGAAAAATCAATTAGTGTTACAAACCCTCAAGGCTTCAGGGCATCATCAGCTATTAGCTGATGAGCTTAGGAAAACTTTCCCT